>NW_005273988.1:0-388 GCF_000412655.1 Myotis brandtii | reverse complement strand
GTGTCCCAGTAGGTCCAGTCCCTGGCGGAGGGGCTTGGACCCCACAAGAATCAATGTTTATCATGCTGGCTTAAATAGGTTTTGAAAATTTCTGCTATCCTTTGAGAGATATATTCATGTTTTTTATAGTGACAATGAAAGCCAAGAGGTGTTAACTTTTAGGAATATCATTTCCGAATATTGCAATGTAATTTCCCATAAAATGTAAACCATAAAAAATCAATATTTTAATACTGAGTTTTTACTACTATTTTGTGATTTTTTTCAACTTTTGATATTATATGTTGGTTTCTTAGCACGGATGGTGAAGATACAGTTTTTCTTTTGTTTTACTTTCTTGTGCTACTACTGTTTTCACTACACACACACACACACACACACACACACA
>NW_005273987.1:0-388 GCF_000412655.1 Myotis brandtii | reverse complement strand
GGGAGGGAGAGCGCACGCGGCGCTCGGGAAAGTCCGCCGCGGCTCCTAACGAGCTGGGCAGATGGAACTTTATTGCCTTCGTGAAAACAGGGATCCAGCGCGTCAGGGACGGGCGCATTCAGCGCGGCTCCCCAAAGTCCCACTTTGCGCGGGGGGCTTCGGGGGGGATGACCAGGGAGGGGAAAGTAACAGTCAGCCTCGCTGAAGGGAAGGAGGGCAGAGTAGGGGAGTGGAACTCGGCGTGGGGGGCGGCGACTTTTTGTGTCCGAGGCCCCTACTGGGAAGCTCACTGCACTTTTCGGGAGCGCGGTTTTGGGGATGGAGAGAGTCCCGCTTTGAGGGGCGAGCTGAGCTGCTGGTGGCCCGCCCCGGCCCGGGGCGGGGGTGT
>NW_005273986.1:0-388 GCF_000412655.1 Myotis brandtii | reverse complement strand
TGTTCTCAGGTGCCATGCACAGGGAGGGCTCTGACAAGATGTCCTTGATTCAGATGCCTGGTGTTATGGCCACTGTGCCCTTGCTGTCCTCCTCCCCTCCCCTAGGTTCTCTGTGAAGATCAACAGGGAGGCTATGGTGGTCTCCTTTGGAAAAGGGATTACCTTTAAGGTGGTTCTGCACCAGGTGTGGAAGGAACATCACATCCACCTTCACTTTCTGGGCTTCTACGTGCTGGACAGTGACAAGATGTCAACAAAGTCACACGGGCTGCTGGGTATGGAATGTTCAAGCTCAGGCTGTTCAGGGCAGAGGGAAAAGCCATGTGAAAGGCCATCCTAGCCTCTCCAAGCCCGGCACACAGCACCCCGCTCAGCCTTTGCCTTAACC
>NW_005273985.1:0-388 GCF_000412655.1 Myotis brandtii | reverse complement strand
AAAGATGTTAAATTCCAGAAGACTCAAGATAAGGAAAGGAAAGTATGGTGCCTACAACCGATGCTGCATAAATCTCAGAGCATCTCAAATAGGTTTTCAATAAATTGATTCTTGAGGGAGTAGAAACCTGGTCAGCTACATTTTTGAAAGTGCCAGGAAAGGACTGGAACTTAAGATGCTGCCAGGAGGGCAGGCCAGTTTGGAATGCAGATGGAGGGGATGGTAGAGAGAAGCATGGGGCATCTGATTTAGGGAGAAGAGAGGAGGATTATAAAGGGGCAGGGAGCACATATGGAAGGGAGAGTGGCATACATTAATAGATGACATGCCAATGTGTTTTAATTCTTGGTGAAAAATCTCAAAAAGCTACATTGTGGTCTGTTTCTCT
>NW_005273984.1:0-388 GCF_000412655.1 Myotis brandtii | reverse complement strand
CCCATCTCCTCTCAGGCTCATCCTGTGACAAAGGCCACAACTGATGCAGGAACAGAATCTAGAGCACCATGTCCCTCAAGGCCCACTTTACGTCCTCCCCCTTCTCCAAGAGCCTGTCCTGGCCTCTCTAGCCCTCTCCCCACCGGCCGAGCCCACAGGAGGTGCTCTATGGAAAGGGGCCTTGGGCCTGGCTCACTGGCAGTCTCCTCCTGCTGCTGCTTTGGTACCAGAGCTGGAGCAGCTCTGAGTTTCCTGCCTTGATGGAGACACAGAGAAGGTTGAAGGGAGTTAGAGAGGAGTCTCTTGTGACTTTGTTGTGCCTGGAACATGGCTGAGATTACTGCAGAGACCCAGTGATGGCCCGTCAGGAGGCAGAGCAGTGCTTGGA
>NW_005273983.1:0-388 GCF_000412655.1 Myotis brandtii | reverse complement strand
CTGAGGCAAGCAGAAGTGAGCTACTCGTGCATGATTTTGTGAGCACTGGGCCTCTAGTGTTAATTATAATGTTACTCTATAGTTTCATCATTTAGAATTATTTTATGAACAAACTTTGATTGACAGACTGCAAATATGACCAACTTTGATCATGTAAAAGTACCAATGGTAGAAAGGGAAAGGTGGGGGTGAAAGAAAAGGGGAGAAACATTAGCATCTTTATCTTCCAAACTGGGGAATTCAGAGGTCATTTCTATCATTTTGGAATAAGATATAAGTAACTATATCATTCAAAAGGTAGTAATAACTGAAGCTCTTACATTAATTAGCATTTTAAACAAATAATAGCATTTTAATATCTGTTAAGATATTGCTTAAATTACCTTAC
>NW_005273982.1:0-388 GCF_000412655.1 Myotis brandtii | reverse complement strand
TAGACTTGGGGCAGCAGGACAAACTTGCAGGAGGACTTCCCAGCGGATGGGAACCACCGGGAAGGAGGTGGGGACGGGAAACTGGGATTTCGGCAGCTGCCTGCTCTCAGTCAGCACAGGAGGGTGGGGCTCCCTCTCAAGCAGAGGCTGTGTCTGCTGCCTGGAGGAGACATCCTGGAAGTCTATCCCCCAGGCCCTGCCTGAGCGTCCGGCTCTGGATCCAGCCTCCGTCACCCGCTCCGGGCAGCTGCTCAGGCCGCTTCCCATTCCTGCCACCTGCTTCTCCGAGTCGCTGGCTTTATGTTTCTCAAGTTCACCCAGGCCCCCTATGGCCTCGATTCATTTGTTCATGCCATGCTATTTATTCTTAGCAGAGGCATTAACTAAG
>NW_005273981.1:0-388 GCF_000412655.1 Myotis brandtii | reverse complement strand
CTTAGCATATTAGGCTTTTATTATATAGGATAGAACAAAGGGATATTTAAGTTAGCCAAGATATGTAGACATGTCAGTCTAAAAGTCAGTGCAAAGTATGAGTTTTATAGGTTGTGAGGACAACAAAAGATGTAGTAGTAAGCATGAACATATTTATAGGCACTCATTTTGAAAGATTAGTGATATTTTTGCAGGTGGGATATAAAGGATAAAATATAGTGATGGATGTTGTTATTGCTTCCATTCAACCCCAGATGATTAGTCTCATCCAATCCTGGATATCGATGGTCCTTAATGATAAATGGATTAGATAAGAAAATTAATCTCAGTTATGACCAAATTCAAGTGAGGGGAAATCTACTGGTGGGATTTCTACAGGGCTTGTTTT
>NW_005273980.1:0-388 GCF_000412655.1 Myotis brandtii | reverse complement strand
TTTTGGCTCCAGTTGACTAGTGCTTCCTTTTGTCACCCTACAGTGCTTTGAACATGAATCTGTTATGCTTTCTCTCACTCTTTTAAAGGTGTTTGCCTGTCATCTTCGCTATACTGTGAGTTGAAAAGGTATCATTTTTTATTTACTCATGTCTTTTTCATAAGATTAATGCGGTACTTTGCATAAGATAAGCCCTCAATAATTGCTTCTTGGATGAGTGAATGAATCAACTAATCAGCAGCACACATCACTGTTTTAGGGATCTCTGCCTCCATTAAATACCTCACACTTTGTAGTAAGACCAGAGTAAATCTACATCAATCCTCCTCATAAATGTGTTGATTTTCTGGTAATTATTATGATATAACTTAGTACAAGCAATTTTTTT
>NW_005273979.1:0-388 GCF_000412655.1 Myotis brandtii | reverse complement strand
AAAAAACAGTCATGAGAGCTAATATTATCCTTTATATTTATTTCCTTGTGCTAGAAAGATAAAAAGCTGAAAGTTTTGCTCATGCTTGAATCATTTTACACTGATACTGTATTTTAACACTAAATTGTGTCTATTTCTCAATTAGTTAAAACTCCCTGCAAAAGAAAAATAGGTATGTAATAAGGAAGGACTCTTCCACTAAACTCTGAATGTAGACTGGGGCATATAGTCAACTATTATGTCTAATATTCATGGCTAATGAAGTTTTTACCCTTTTGCTCTTACTGGCATTTGGGAAGCCCTATTGGGTACCACTAGCTGAAGCCTATCTTTATCCCCAAATCAAATCCACCCACCTTCTTTATAATCAATGATGCTATCTGTGGAA
>NW_005273978.1:0-388 GCF_000412655.1 Myotis brandtii | reverse complement strand
TCAGGAGAGGAGGTACTATTCTGTACCCCAATATTTAAGGCAGAATTTTTTATAGCTATGTGTTTTTTACTCACCCTTGAAAAATCAGTGGGATATAAGTAAGGGTTGGGGGAGGCTGTTGAATTGAATTGTATACAGCTCCTTGAGGTTATAACAGGGTTCTATTTCAACTTATGTCTCCTTCAGGGGCCTAGGCCAAGCTTTTCTCAGTATTCTAGGGACCTTAATAAATACTTATTAAATGGCATTGAACAAAATGAAGTGATTTGAATTGCACCACTCATTACTCTCACAGGGGCCTTGTCCTCCAGCCTCACGTAGCTATTCGTTACCCAGCCAGGCCTGAGAAGGACACCATGGGTGTAGGACTGCTGACCGGACCCAGCAC
>NW_005273977.1:0-388 GCF_000412655.1 Myotis brandtii | reverse complement strand
GGAGACAACTGAAAATGTTAAGACTAGAATCCTAAATAGGAATCGAGAAGAGAGGTGCTAAGGAGCCTGGCTTTCATGCAGGGACGTGAATCTCCTGCCTCACATCTTCACACGCCTTTTCTACTTACTCTTTCAGATCAAAGCTGTGCTCCAGACTGGCCTCTAGACACAGGACCTGCCACCATATATATCTTGAGTTTTCTTAAAGCAAAACAAATAACAGCCTTCCTTTTGACTCCAGCATCATAAGCAAGCTACAGCGAAAGGAACATGTCACTGCCCCCTAAGAACTGGGTAGAGGAAAGTTGTTTGAACAGAAAGTATTTTTTTATCACATTTTCGCAACATGTATTCCTAAAATTAGTATAAATCGTCACAACTTGTATAC
>NW_005273976.1:0-388 GCF_000412655.1 Myotis brandtii | reverse complement strand
CTGCACTAACAAGCAAACTCAGAATCTTAGTTGCTTAAACCAACAAAGGTTTTTTTTTCCCTCTCCCCTCAACTCTTACCCCCAACTGAGTCACTCAGGGTTAGTTGAAGGGGTCCAGATTCGCCATCTGAAATGTCATGTCACCATGGCAGGGAGAAGGTGAGGAGGAGAATATACACTGGCTCTGAAATGCTTCCATCAGAAGGACACGCTTTTGCTCCTATTTCATTGGCCAGAGCAAGTCCCATGGCCACACCTAACTTCTAAAAGGTGGGAAAGTACCCGAAAGGAAAATGGGTGAACAGCACCCCTGAATACCACACCTTTCTTTTGTAGAATGGGAGACAAGAAATTTGAAAATGAAGGGAAGAGAGGCATTCTCAGGCAC
>NW_005273975.1:0-388 GCF_000412655.1 Myotis brandtii | reverse complement strand
CTTAACGAGCTCGGTCTCAGAACGAATTAAACTCATATGTCAAGGCCCCACTGTATTAGAGAACAATTTTGGAAGCACCCAACTTGACGGCATTGCATTTTCAAGTGTTCCTTCCTATCTCCTCTTACAGAGCCCATCCAGAATCTGCCTTCACATTGTTAAACATCACCTGGCATTTTTAGTTTGGTTGGAATAGAATTGCAGAAGTTGGCTTTTCTTACTTGTGAGAAAGCAGATAGTTATCCACATTTTTTTCTCCTCCTTCATCTTGAAAAGTGCATTTAATTCTCCAGCAAACATTTAGTTCTATTATGACAGATACTAGAAGGCATGATGACAGTGAAGGTGCTTGGCTGTCAGGTAATCTCTTGTGGAAACTTTGGTCTAG
>NW_005273974.1:0-388 GCF_000412655.1 Myotis brandtii | reverse complement strand
AAGGATTTAAAGAGAAAAAAGAGCCAGAGTAAGTGGGTGAACTTGCGACTTTTTCCGCCCCTGCACTGAGCATGACTGCTCATGTCTCTGTGCAAGTCTTTTTCCCCTGGCACAGAGCAGCCGGCTTCCTGATAAAGCTTCAGGCTGCCTTTTTGTGCCCAGCCCAGCTATAGGCTGATTTCTAGAGTTCCCTTCTTCCAGCAGCCCTGTGCACCCCCTTCCACATTTGCAGACTATGCTGGCCCCTATGTGCGCAGATTTTGTGGGCACAGACTTCCTCTGAACCTCCAGATTCCACTGAGCGCGTTTCTCCCTTCAGCCTGGATCACAGACTTCACCTTTCTCTGGGCGAAATCTGACCTTTCCCTTAGAAGGTGCACAGTTCGTC
>NW_005273973.1:0-388 GCF_000412655.1 Myotis brandtii | reverse complement strand
TTGGTTTGTTTTTGAATTTGCTATAAATACATTTTTACAGAAGGAAGGGTTCTTTGGAGGGGAAAGTGTGAGACTGATGTTTTATACAGAAGATACTTCAAGGAGCCCAGAGCTGGGGGAGGTGAAGAGAAGAGTGGTTAGGATTTTCTCACCTCTTCTCCCTTCAGTCTTGATGCCTTGATGCCTTGACTCTGGATGTGTCCTGAGGAAGTGCATCAAGTCAGGAGGGCAGTGCAGGTGCGGGTCAGAGAGCGCGGGAGCAGCTGGCTTGGCAGAAGTGAGAGGGTGGACATTGTCAGGCACCTGTGTGCTTGTCCTGGATGCTCATTTTTAGTCAGTGTCTGGGTGGGCAGAAGTCAATGGCAAGCAGTGTGGCATCATCCAGGAC
>NW_005273972.1:0-388 GCF_000412655.1 Myotis brandtii | reverse complement strand
AAGAACCTGCTGGAAGGCCATGGGCTGCAGGGCAAGAACCACCTCCAAAGGAAGCAATGGCCATGCAGCCAGGTTTTGAAATTGAAGATTGACTCTCTTTTCTTTGTCTTCTCTTCATGTTTTTCTGTCCCAGAACTGTCAGTGCTGCTGTTGTTGCCATTGGTTTCTGCAGCCCAGAAGGATAGGGGTAAGTCTGCCCACACAGATGCCCATTAGTGATATTAAGCTGGGGGTGCAGGCTATGGTCTGGGTCCTCTCACCAGTTGGGAGGGAAGGAGGCTTATTCTGCAAGTGAGGCTCAGAGATGGTCTTCTGGGGATAAGAAAAGCTGTTTTACCTCCCTAAATGCCCAGATTTTTTTGTCTATTCCTCTTCCAATAGCAGCCAT
>NW_005273971.1:0-388 GCF_000412655.1 Myotis brandtii | reverse complement strand
TGCCCGGCGTGTGCCTGACCTTTCAGAGAAAAGGGAACGGCGCCAGGGCTGTGTTCGGGGTTTCTGGGTCGGCACCGGGGAGATGTGACGAAGCATCCCAAGGTGGAATTCCACAGAGGAAAACGAGTCCCAGGAACTGGTGTGGACGAGACCGAACCACAGGTGTAGCCACGACTGCCCTCAAACCCGGCCTGCGGCGGGGACCCCGGCTCCGCCACGCCGCACCCCTCGGGCGAGTCGGTCCGAACACCGAGTGTCACCTGTTCCGAGATGCATGCTTTTCCCATCGCAACATCTTGGGATGGACATCAGCCAACCGGAAGCTTCGGGGACAGAGAGGGCTTGGGGGCTCTCTACCCTGACTCTGCGTTTTATTTTATTTTTTAAA
>NW_005273970.1:0-388 GCF_000412655.1 Myotis brandtii | reverse complement strand
TCTCCCCCCTCACTCCCGGCTAAGCTCTGCACGCCGCTTCTCCCTAAGCTCTGAGAGTGACTATTCTCCCACAGAAACTGCTAGATGACTGTGGAAAGGCTGTCCACAAAGGGAGCGCCCAAAGAAACCCTCGTCTCAAAAGCACACGGTCAATGCTCAGCACACGCTGGCTGGCTCGGCATGGGCCACGCCTGCACTGGAGGCTCATTATCTCGGCCTGGGCTCCCTCCTGAGCGCTCAGGGACGCCTCCTGCCAGTCATCTGGAAATTCAGGGTGGCTTTCATGTGTCCGCCAGCCTTCCCGAGGGTGGTGGCTTCCTCTCCTTGGACATGCTCCTCCTCCTCCAACCCTGTGGTGACAGTGGGATCGGCCACTTCCTCCCCCCCC
>NW_005273969.1:0-388 GCF_000412655.1 Myotis brandtii | reverse complement strand
TTGACACTCAACCACTGAGCCACGCTGGCTGGGCTCATTGTGTTTTTGATTTACATTTCCCTAATTAACAGTGAAGTAGAACATTATTTCATATGGTTGCTGGCCATTAGTATGTCATCTTTGAAAAAAATGTCTATTCAAGTCCTTTGTCCATTTTTATGTTGGGTTGGTTTTGTTGTTGTTAAGAGTTCTTTATGTATTCTGGATATTAACCCCTATCACATATGATTTGAAAATATTTTCTCCCATTTCATAGGTTATCTTTTCATTCTGTTGATTGTGCCTTATTGCCGTTTAATAATTATTTTGTGAGGGAGGTACTTTGAATATCCCTTCTATTTTTTTTTTTAATACTCAAGGATATTTTTTTCCATTGATTTTTAGAGAG
>NW_005273968.1:0-388 GCF_000412655.1 Myotis brandtii | reverse complement strand
ATTGTGCTCCATGATATGAATGGACATCGTCTAGTTGGCCATCCACCGTCATTGATCCTTCTCCTTTATGAGACTGTGGACACCTAGACATGTGGCTGGTTTAGTGAAATCTGTCTGCGCACCCAGTTAAAGGGCCGGAGCGGGAGAGCCCCGAATGCGGCCCCAGTCCGGCTTCACCTGGCCCCTCGG
Source organism: Myotis brandtii (assembly GCF_000412655.1). Classification (NCBI taxonomy): domain Eukaryota; kingdom Metazoa; phylum Chordata; class Mammalia; order Chiroptera; family Vespertilionidae; genus Myotis; species Myotis brandtii. The sequence goes on along the minus strand of NW_005273968.1, from coordinate 199 downwards.
ACCTCTTTCCCTACTGTGTCAGGACTTGTGGGACCATTAAGCTGCCTCTAAGGGACCGGATGTAGGGTGAACTCAAGCACAGGTCAGGGAGAAACCAATGCAGGGTTCCCAGGGTGGCATTTGGCGTTGAATTGTTCTCATCATGTTAACAAATCTTTGGTGAGTTACACTTTCAACCCCCCTTACCTGGGGGAGCCAG
>NW_005273967.1:0-388 GCF_000412655.1 Myotis brandtii | reverse complement strand
TAATGACAGCCTAATTATGTTGTCTGACAGTCAAATGGAAAAGAACACAAATTGAATCCATTTTACTCAATGTCTCTATTGTCTACAGAGAAGGAAGGCTAGCACAGTTTCCAGGATCCTTTCGAAGAGAACTTCAATGGGGTGTGGAGGGGTGAGAACGACCCGTTAGTGTTGGGTTTACAGGAAAGTGTTGCTCTTTATTCCCACCTGGCTTAACAAGTGTGATGAGGAAATAGCCACAGAACAGTTATTATGAAGGATGTAACTTGACCCCATGAAAATGACTTGGGGACATCTGCCTTTGCTTAGAGTTTGAGATGGGGAGAAGTGCACCAGGAAAGAGCAGGGAGGTCAGTACTGAAACTGCATGGGGGGAATCAGGGAGAGG
>NW_005273966.1:0-388 GCF_000412655.1 Myotis brandtii | reverse complement strand
TACAACATGACCAAAACTTGGGAATTTTCCCCAGGAATGTAAGGTTGTTTTATTTTTTTATATCAATCAATATAATTCATCACATTAACAGAATAAAAGAGAAAAATCATATCACTATCTCAATAGATACAGGAAAAACATTTTACAAATTTCAACAGTTCGTGATAAAAACTCTCAGCACACAAAGAATAAAAGGAGACTAACTCAACCTGATAGAGGGCATTTCAAAGAAAACACACCTTACAACTAACATCATACATAATGATCGAAGTATTGGAAGTTCCACCTTAAGATGAAGACCAAGGCAAGGCTAGCCACTCTCACCACTTCTATTCAACATGCATTGAAGTTCACTATTTATTGGGACCATGGGGCAAAAAGAAAAAAA
>NW_005273965.1:0-388 GCF_000412655.1 Myotis brandtii | reverse complement strand
CTTTCTCTGTCAGACTTATTTCACTTAGCATAATACTTTTTAGGTACATATATATGTTCGAATTAGTGTTTTGGGTTTCAGATATATAGCCAGAAGTGGAGTTGCTGGGTCATAAGCAATCCCATTCTTTTATTTTTTGAGGAACCTCTACTATTTTCCATCATGGTTGCACCAATTTTTATTTTCACTAACAGTGTCCAAGGTTTCCCTTTTCTCCATATCCTTGACAACACTTGTTTGTTTCTGACAGGTGTGAGGTACATTTTGGATATTATTAATATCCTTATCAGATGTATCATTGGCGAATATTTTCTTCCATTCAGTAGATTGTTTTTTCATTTTTTGATGGTTTCTTTTGCTGTCCCAAAACCTTTTAGTTTGATGTAGT
>NW_005273964.1:0-388 GCF_000412655.1 Myotis brandtii | reverse complement strand
ACCAGAAAGACCAAGCCATGATTAGAAGCTTGGAATTCTCATCCCTTCCTCCCATTTTCCAGAGAGAAAAGGGGGGCTAGAAATGGAGCTAATGATTGATTATGCCTACGTAAAGAAGCCTCCATAAAAACCCCCCAAATACAGGATTCAGAGAGCTTCCAGGTGGGTAAACATGCAGAGATGCTGGGAGAGTGGCATATCCCTTCCCACGTACCTTGTTCTATGCATCTCTTCAAACTAGATGTTCACCTGTATCCTTTATCATATCCTTTTAGAGAGAACTGGTAAACAGAAGTAAACAGTTTTCCTGAGTCCTGTGAGCTGCTGTAGCAAATTAATCGAACCCGAGGAGGAAGTCATGGGAACCTTTGATTTATAGCTGATTTGT
>NW_005273963.1:0-388 GCF_000412655.1 Myotis brandtii | reverse complement strand
AAATAGATACAGAGGCAGAGCAGCATTGAACAGACTGACACCTAATTTAAAAGCCAATAGCTTAAAGAAGAACCATGGAATGGAAAGGAATGCGTTCTCAGGAGAGCATACAGGAAGAAAATGTAAAGGATTTTTTCTCTGTATTCAATTAAGCAGCTTTATCAGATCTTACATCTTACTGCTGATAAATCTATGCCCAGCCAAAACTGGGATCCCATTGTAAGGAAACAAGATGAATACAACAGCAATGGTGAACCAATGGCCATAGTTACTCCAACCTACATCACCCTGAAGGGTAGCAGAACATGCCACCCTAAGATATGCTACTTAAGTACATTGATCACTTTGAGATGAAGGCATCTGAAAGGCAGTAAATGCAGGCAGAAGC
>NW_005273962.1:0-388 GCF_000412655.1 Myotis brandtii | reverse complement strand
CAGTAAGACATGAGGCCTCTGGCAAAGCCCACTCAGGTCCCAAGGGGATGCCTCTCTTCTTGGTGGATATTTTAGGCCTCTGACTGCTGCTCATTACTTCTCCTCAAGTTGACCCTCTCACTTTTTGTTGTCACATTTCTGAGAGTTAACTCCAATCTCTACCCCAAGTTCTGGTGCTAATCAAATGGGAAACAACTAACCCCTCTAATTCTGTTCAATCCAGCAACTATTTATTGAGTTTCTACTCTGTCGGGCATTTTTCAAATGAATGGGGTGTCCACAAAACACCCCGGGAATGTCTCAGCAAACATACAATATAAAGTGACCAGAGAAAATACCATACAGGTGGATGCACTCATCTGTCACCATGGACATGATCTGAGTCCCA
>NW_005273961.1:0-388 GCF_000412655.1 Myotis brandtii | reverse complement strand
CTGGCCCCAAATAATTAATGCAACTTGGGCCACCAGAGCATTTGGTGGGGGACTGATATTCCCACCAAGGGCCAAAAAGCAAACGAATGCGGGAAGACTGCGGACTAGCTGAGCAGCGCAGGGGGTTGCAGAGCCAGCAGTCACACCTCCTCCCTGGGGGCGAGCGGCGGAGAACGCTCCCTGGGTGCCCCTCGTCGCATCGGGCACTGCCAGTGCCCTGGGCTCCTGGTCGTTTTAGAAGTTCTTTTGCACTGAGCTCTAAACAGCTCGTTTTGGCATCACATTTCCTTCCCATTTACGCTCTCCCTTGACTAACATTAAAATGAACACGCACTCTCTGGCCGGAATGCAAGCATAAGCCCGTGGAAAGGGATGAACTCTCAGAGCT
>NW_005273960.1:0-388 GCF_000412655.1 Myotis brandtii | reverse complement strand
AAAGAAAACAACCTGCGATCCTCAAGACAGGAGAAAACATCATTTGTTCCGCACACTACTTGATGCTTTGCGTGAATTCTCTCATTTAGACTTCATAGCATTCCAAAACAGGGTGGTGCTGGCCTTTAAGGTGACCAGATTCAGGAACTCAAACTATGTTGTCGGGATCCCTTTGCTCTCCAGCTGCCTCAGCTCTCTCATTCCTCCTGGGGGCCCACAGGCTTCCTGCAGACGTGGCACAGGCAGCTCCTGGCTCACATGATCATAGCTCAGTAACACCGGGAGAGAGAGATGGAGCCTCCCTCCTGGTTTCACCATAGAAGGTCTCCAGTTGTCTTTCTGCCACGTGCTCGCCCTTGGATCCATCACAGTGGCCAAGAGAATGGAG
>NW_005273959.1:0-388 GCF_000412655.1 Myotis brandtii | reverse complement strand
CCATTGTTGCCAAATTATTAAACAGAGAGGAAGGAAGCCCTCTACTGGGGCAAAGTGAATTAGCAGAGAGCACTCTGGCATTAGGCAAATCTGAGTTCAAATGCTTCTAGCATATAGTTGCTCCATTACATCAGATATGTTGCCTAATGTCTGAGTATTATTTTCCTTACCTATAATGTAAAAGTAATAATAATTTTCTTATGATTACTTGCTAAATAAATCAGTAATGCTGTTGTGAAGATAAAGTGAGATAACACTTGGGAAGAGCCTAATAGACTGTTTAACACATAATGAATGTTCAGTGGACACATTATAGTAAAAAATTGCTCTAATTTTGGGTTTGTAAGAGTTAAGAGACTCTAGTCACTAATTTTGATAGAATATATTG
>NW_005273958.1:0-388 GCF_000412655.1 Myotis brandtii | reverse complement strand
ATTAAGATGGTTAAATATGGAAAGTTGACTTTTTGGAATATTTCTACTGTAATCAGCTTTTGGAATATTTAGTTGATTTCTTCAAATCCTCTAAAAGTTAACAATGACATTTTGACTAGAGATATCGAGGGGAACACTCTGTGGAGTACATGAATGTCTAACCAGTATGATATACTCCTGAAGCTAATACAGAATAATATTAAATATAAACTGTAAGTGAAAAATAAATTTAAATAATAAAAAATAACAAAAGGAATTGATACTTATGGAAATCTTATATTAAACATTCTTCCCAGTTATTTAAACTCTACATTTTTAGTGTCACATCATCTGGATTTTTCTAGATTATAGCACTTAGGGCCATTGTGTGAATACTGTCAGTGTATAT
>NW_005273957.1:0-388 GCF_000412655.1 Myotis brandtii | reverse complement strand
TTCAGTTTTTAAAAAATTTAGTCAGAATGCATTTTTTTGTAGATAACTAAAAAAAATTGACATACAATAGTATCGAAATGCAGACAATTGATTGTATTTGGATCCTAAAGCTGTAAGAATTCACATCGGATCTTTAAAATTACTGATAATAAACAATGTAATTTTAGAATGGATAATGCAGAATTTTTGAATGATTCCAACAATTTTTTTGGCTTCATCTTCTACTGGATTAGTCAGCACTCAAACGACCTCATTTTTAAGGTCATGTATCTTATACTCTAAATGCATATAATCTGATAGGTAGCCAATCAAAACATTTATTGAGCATCTACTATGTGCTGGGTACTGCAGACATATAAATAGAGTGAAATGTCTATCCTCATCAGCC
>NW_005273956.1:0-388 GCF_000412655.1 Myotis brandtii | reverse complement strand
TGGTCCTCAGCTGGTCTAGAGCTGCTGCTTTGTTCTCAGTGTCTTCCGGTGGTCACCTGGTACCTGTAGTGCTCCAGCACCCTCACCAACTTCTGCTTTTTAAAAAAGAATAAAACAAAATGTATCACTTCAGTATGGGTCTTATGACTACAATGAAGTTTTCAAGTATCACTTTTTTTATGCCACTTCCCTGCCTAAGAACCTATGTAGACCTCCTCATTCATTAAACTCCTTTTCTCAGCACTCTGAGTCCTCCATAACCTGATGCCACCACAGATTTACTTGTTGATTATAGCAAGTTTCATTCCACAGACGGTTGAGGGATCCCATGAAAACGCTTACTATAAAATAATGGAATAATATATTTAGAAAAGAGGGAGGAACCATG
>NW_005273955.1:0-388 GCF_000412655.1 Myotis brandtii | reverse complement strand
GTCCTGTTCCTATAGGAGAACTGCCCTTCTCCTCACTGGTTTGGCCCCACCCCCTCCCACCTGCTCTGTGACTCTGCTCCGCCCTCTGTCCCTTCTGTCTCTCCAGCAGTGTTAGCATCTGCCCTGCTATGAACCACTGCCAGCAGCGTGTGCACACACAAGAGGAGCTCTCGGTTTAAACACTCACCTGCTTGACCTCACACTCCTTCCAGCTCCACCCCTCAGCCCCCATCTTCCCTGCTTCCCTCCACAGCCAGCCTCTTAGGACAGAGGCTGGCTGGATGGCCCACTTGGCTGGAGCATTGCCCTGTATACCAAAAGGTTGCAGGTTCCATTCCCTACCAGAGCACATACCTAGGTTTTGGTATCCTATCTAATAAAAGAGTAA
>NW_005273954.1:0-388 GCF_000412655.1 Myotis brandtii | reverse complement strand
CTTGAGAACAACCCTAATGCTTCCCTAACCTCCTTAAGTCTACCATACATTTTCAGGGACATTGATTTTAACAACTGTTTAAGGAAACACTTTGAAATGTTTGCCCTCAAAAGGGGTTGTCATACCTTTGAAGCCCTTCGTATGCATTTCCCAAATTGCCTCCCAATTCCTCATTCCCACACGGTAATAACTAATATCATCGCTTCCAACCTTGCTGTCATATTAGACTCCTACTTCTCCTTTACTCCCAAATCCCACCGGCTACCCAATCTTCTCTTGATGGTGGAAGTGCGTCCCCACCCCCAACAGGTAAGTCCATGGCTCTGCAGTCATGCCACTGGAGGCTGGGCTATGTTCTGAGAAACATGTCAAAAGAAATGTGAAGAAT
>NW_005273953.1:0-388 GCF_000412655.1 Myotis brandtii | reverse complement strand
TTTTATTACATAGGATTGAGATATTATGCTTATTAGACTTTCCTATTTTGTTCTGTGAACATGGTGAATTACATTAGTAGACTTTCTAATGTTCAGCTGCTCTTATATTCCTGGGATGAACCCAACCTATTTGGAAATTAACTACATAGTTGCCATTTTCTTTGCTTGCTCCCTGCTGCTGCATCATGGTTATTCCTTCTTAGTTTACTTTCATTCTTCCTGAAATAGATCTTCTAGAATTTATTTTAGTTAGTGTCTATGTACATTAAGACCTCTCAGTTTTTGTTCATTTTGAAATGTCTTTATTTGTCATAGAAATGGAAATTATAAATGGAACCCTTTTCCACTCTTTTCTACATTGTTGAAGTCATTGCTATGGTAGCACTGG
>NW_005273952.1:0-388 GCF_000412655.1 Myotis brandtii | reverse complement strand
CCTGGGCAGCCGCATAGGGCTGCCATTAGCATTTAACTCACCTCTAATTGGGATGCAGTTTCTTCTCACTAGGGTTACTGACAATTTGTGGTGGAAAGACAAATATTTTCTATAAAAAATATCCATAGTTTTGGTAGGAAAAGTATAGGTTCATGGTGAATCTGTACCAGGAAAACCACCCATCAGAAAATATTTCCAACATTTATTTTGATTTTCATTCAAGCATTCCTTCGGTAGAATACAAAAGCCCCTGAAGAGGTGGCAGATGATGGTAGCAATGCTTCACTGCCTCCTATATTTGTGTTTAGAATCGTCCTAAATCCATGTGTTAGTCTATTTGAGCTTCATTTCTTTTAAATATATTTTAGTGATTTTTTACAGAGAGGAA
>NW_005273951.1:0-388 GCF_000412655.1 Myotis brandtii | reverse complement strand
ATTAGTAGTTAAGTTTGGAGGGAGTCAAAAGTTATACAGAGACTTTCCATTGTGTGTGTGGCCTGGAATCAGTGCCCCTAACCCCCAGGTCGTTCAAGGGCCAACAGCACATGAAAAGATAATAGCAAGGTACAGGGAGGTTTATTTTAGCACAACCAAGAAGTATGAGGTGAAGAGTCTGATGAAAGCCCTAAGACTGAGGGCAGGGAGAGAAGGGCCAGGCTGGGGTAACTAGGAGACTTCACAGAGGTCACATCTGGCTAGTTGAGTGGGGTGGGGAGGAATCCTAAGGAAAAATGCCTGAAATAGGGAGATATACATGAGCTCACTGAATGTACGGACATGAATGTACAGATAATGGAACCACTGGGCTGAAGTACATGTTTCC
>NW_005273950.1:0-388 GCF_000412655.1 Myotis brandtii | reverse complement strand
CCTCACATACAGTGTCTGTTTTCCCCCATGGGGTACAGTCTGCTGTGTGTCCATCGTGTAATAGACACAAAGAATCAAACAAGGAGTTTGAAAATGTGGTTTCTGGTTCCACCTTCCCCATTAGCAGTGTGCCTCTGAGCACACATTTAAGCTTTCAGAGGCCTCTAATGTGAGAAAGCTGAACCATTAGATATTTATGATTCCTTCTAGCTCTTGAATGGGAATTTTCTTTGAGCTCTATTTCATAGTTCATTATCCAGGCTTTTTCCTCTCTTCAGTGACATCCACTTGGCATCCAAGGTCCTAATTAGCACTTCAACTTGAGATGGAGAGAGGAAGGTAAGCAAAAAAATGTTTGTTTTTTTCCTGGATATTATAATCCTATATA
>NW_005273949.1:0-388 GCF_000412655.1 Myotis brandtii | reverse complement strand
ATCTTTTGCTTAGAAAGTATAGTAATAGAAGAGGGGCACAGCAGTTGAGGGTGTGTGCAAGGAAATTGTTTTGTTATTTCTCAGTGATGGACCATGCAACCTCAACTATGTAAGAAGAATTCTGGATATGGGGGAGGAATCTGTGAAGAGTGAAGACGTAACTTTAGATCAATGACTTGATGTAGTCGAGGAGCAATTAGGAAGATACTGAAAATATCTGAGATGGAAATCAGAAAATAGAATATAGCACTTAAAATTAAGACTCTGGAGGGATGGAATTAATGGCAAAATCTAGGGAATGGCCATGGAGTGGGTTGTGAAGGAGAGTAGAGAAAATCCTGAAAGCCTAATGAACTGAAAAGATCATCTACATGGCTATGGAATCACA
>NW_005273948.1:0-388 GCF_000412655.1 Myotis brandtii | reverse complement strand
CCGCCTGACACACACACAATCCTGCCTCCACCAGCCCTGGGGAAGGGGCGACGAAGGCGCAGGAGCCGGCCTCATTCTACTCAGGCCACCACCCCAGAGCCCTCGGAGCCAAGCACCGGGTCCCCAACAAGCCCTGCCCGGCCCTTCTGAGCGGGTTCACCGCCACAGCCGGCACCCACAGGTCCGACTTCGTTCACATGTATTGAGTGGGAAAGGCCAGAGGCAGGCACGTCCACGGCAGGGAAACCTGAGGCCCCGTCCAGCCCCCCTTTTCCCCATAAGAGCTCCCCAGTCGACAAGATGGCTCGGGGCCCACCCCGGAGCACCGGCTTCCTCCTGCCCCGGGACCGGCCGGATGAATGCCAGGCCTGCGAGCATTCGGTCCACC
>NW_005273947.1:0-388 GCF_000412655.1 Myotis brandtii | reverse complement strand
CCATGATTTCCACACAGCCCTCTTACATCCACAGAAGGTAGCAGGTGGCTGCAAGTCTGTGGAAAGCACAACGTGCTGCCTTGGAGGGCAAGGACCTGACCTTGGACTACTTAGGCTGGCATCTTGACTTTGCCACTAAACTAGTTGGTTGAGCTTGAGGGTTACCTTACTTTTTGAGTACCTCAGTTTCTCCATCTGCTAATGGGTACTGTTAAATATAATAATAGAATAACTATGAGAATAAAAGGAGGTTAATAAGTCAATTGCTTATAATGTTATCTACATGTAATAGATACTTAATAGGTGTTAGCTATTATTAATCATCCTCCCTATTAATATTCATAATTAATAATTCAGTTAACTCAACAACTACATGCTAATAAACCCA
>NW_005273946.1:0-388 GCF_000412655.1 Myotis brandtii | reverse complement strand
GGGGGGGGGAGTTCTCTTTCAATATTAATCTCCTGTCACGGTGCTACACATTCGTAAAGGGAGACAAGAGCAGATACAATGGGAAAGTGCAAATTGACAGCCTTAGGATCCCAACTCAGAGCAATTTATTACCAGTAAAGAGGTTGAGCTGTTAAAATGGAAAAACTTAGTCCATCCACGAATGAAGGGTCTAAAGCTACAGTAAGTAACCCTTCACTGGGAAAGTGCGGTGAATTTAATAGAATCCCACGATGTACAGCTGAGGGGTCTGCTCTTGTACCTAGCACAAGGTCATTTTCAATTCTAATGAATGACAAAATTCTTATGCTTCAATCTAAATGACAATGTATGGCACCTTGTCTTTGGCGGGAGTGATATTTTTATGTTC
>NW_005273945.1:0-388 GCF_000412655.1 Myotis brandtii | reverse complement strand
CACAAATTTCGTGCACCGGGCCTCTAGTTTTTTATAATGCAAGTACATAAAGAGAATCATTTGAATAATCTAAAACATATCTGAAAGCATCACACCGGAAACGAAGCAACTTTACACATTTCTGATTAGTTACCTCCTCCCAGGCACCTCATGTGGAGCAGGGCCATGGGCGGGGTTTCTAGAGAGATACGACTTCAATGATGAGAGTTCTAGAGGCTTCGAGAGCGTTCTCAGAACATTCTCTCCTGATGCCTGTTCTCCGGGAAAGGGCATATTCTGTTTCTGACAGCGATTGGGCAAAGGCTAAGTGAAATTGCCACTGAAGAATTGAAGAGGGGATTCAAATGCTAGACAGAGGTTTGGGCTAGGTCAGTAGTTCCCAGTTTAG
>NW_005273944.1:0-388 GCF_000412655.1 Myotis brandtii | reverse complement strand
AGGGAATGCACCCCCACGGAGTCCGACAGGCTGACTTACTTGGAAATCTCTTTCTTCCAGTATCTCCTTCCTCCACCTCACGAGGAACGCAGCGCACACGTACAGGTGGAAGTGAGAGAAGCCCTCGGGCTCCGACTGCAAGAGAGAAGGCGAGAGGTTAGGGCGGGGCGGGCTCCGGGGGACCACAGCTGGTGGGTGGCACCGGCCGCTGCCCCCAAGCGCCAGAATCCCCCCTCTCGTCGCATCAAAATAAACTCGTTTTCCCCTGAAGCACCGGCTGCCTGTGTCTCCTGCACAGCGACAGGTGAGCAGGACGGGACTGCAGAGCAGGTTCAGGAAGTTCACACCGGCGCCTGTGTCTCCTGCACAGCGACAGCCGCGTAACAGC
>NW_005273943.1:0-388 GCF_000412655.1 Myotis brandtii | reverse complement strand
GAGATGGGCGTGGACGCTGGTCGTCTAACTCCAGGGCCTCTCCTTCGCACCCAGCTTCTGAATGTGCGAGGACACAGGTGAATGGTGTTGATGGAATCCCATTCTGGAACAACTCAAACGGTATTATTGAATGGCAGGGAACCCAGATCCCACTCTTCATCTTTCCCCCAAACCTGGGATTCTTCCTTTGAACCCTATTTCTGAGGAGGTAAAACACCACCCAATCAAGGGATTTTTGCCTAAGGAGAACCTCAAAGCACAAAGCCCCAGTTTATTGCAGCATAACATTGCTGCCCCAAATGGAGGTCTCCCCTCCCAGGGGCCCTGGTTCTGCCCAGAGCTGGCCACAGCCCAGGAGGAGCATGGGGCAGGGTGTCGTCCTCCCCCC
>NW_005273942.1:0-388 GCF_000412655.1 Myotis brandtii | reverse complement strand
CCCCCCCCCCGCCCTTGGCCTCTTTGTTCTGCCTTCCCTGTCCCTCCCTAGAACAGCCCCGCCTGCACTAAGACACTTTTCTCCAGCAGGTCAACCGATTCCTAAAGGGAGACACTAAGTTCATATGAGCACTTTTCTCCAAGGCATGAAGCACTTTCCAGCATGCTTTATTAGGCAAGAACACCACACTGCCCGTAAGCAAGGGTAGGCTGGAGCAGTGATGGCTGGTTTCTCAGCCCTCGGATGTTTGCTGAGGGCTCACTGTGTGAGTCTCCTTTGCTCGGCTCTGCAGGGAGGCACCAGGATGTAAAAGATGACCTGCTGCTGCTTTGAGGAGCTGCATGGGCCTCTCAGGACAGAGGCACGTGGACACAGGTCCAAAGCCTTC
>NW_005273941.1:0-387 GCF_000412655.1 Myotis brandtii | reverse complement strand
GTTATAAATATCCAAATGGCCCTTGGCAGAGAAAAGGCTCCCACCCTGCCCTGAGTGATCCCTGGATGAGATGCAGCAGACCAGAAGGGCATGTCCCCCTCCGAGCAGAAGCCAGAAGGAACCCCCTCCCCCCCGGGCCATTTAGTCCTTGGCCATCTGATGTGATGACTGGTGAGAGCAGGCGGGGAGGTGGCAGAATAGAAAAAAGCCTGGGTTTTCCAGTCAGAAATCCTGAGATGGAGTCCTTGCCTTTGAACCCTGAATTATTTAACCCCTCAGCTATGAAAAGGGGAGAATGATGCCTGCAGGGCCTAAATCATAGGACTATAGTGAGGGAAAAATCTACTAAAACACTGTATGTAAACACTCTATAAACTGTAAAGTACT
>NW_005273940.1:0-387 GCF_000412655.1 Myotis brandtii | reverse complement strand
GAAATCTGGGTCTTTTCAGACAAAGTCAAAAGCAAGTGCAAAGGTCCTGAGATGAGCTTAGCATTTTTTGGAAATGCCAAGACCAGTGGCTCTGGGACATGGAGAGGAAAGGGCAAAGTTGGTTATGAGGTGAGATGGGAGAGGAGCCAGGAGCCAGGGTATATAGGGCCTTGTAGCCATCAGCCAGGGGGCTTATATACATGCCCTAGACGCCTCCTGGGCTGCCAGTCATCCCCCAGCTATGAGAAGTCCATTTTATCTAGAGAAACAGGACACTTTTTTAAATAGTGAAGCCCCCTAGGGGCTCTGGTCTATAGGAAAAATGAGTGATTTGTATAGTCAATTGAATTATATATCTAATTTGTTGAACCAACCTATTAAAAAAAA
>NW_005273939.1:0-387 GCF_000412655.1 Myotis brandtii | reverse complement strand
CTAAATAGTCAGGTATTGCGTGTTTTAGAAATTCTTATGGCACACCAGTGTGCTGTGGCATAGGGGTTGAAAATCACTGACTTAAATCAAGTGGCTTGAGCAACTCTTTTCTCTTTATATGCAACCTCCTCACACTGTTTTTCAGATCCCTTTTTCTCTGTTGAGTTTGCTATCAATACTCATTTTAACATGATACTTCCTTAATTTGAATATTAGCAACTTTAATAAAAGCTTTATAACCATAAAGGAAAAATGAGAAGGAACTTGATCAACAAAGGAAAATTGCCAAAGGGAAAAAGCCAACCACAATTTAAAAAGTAATAGACATCAAGTAAATAATGAAAGAAAAATAAATTATGTCAGTGGTTCTCAACCTTCCTAATGCTG
>NW_005273938.1:0-387 GCF_000412655.1 Myotis brandtii | reverse complement strand
TTTTAAAACTTTATCATCTTAGTTGTACTACAAGGAAAAACAGAATACTCCTATAATTATGAGATTACGAGTGAGTTTGCCATGCCAAAAAGCAATAATTTAAACAGGAAATGTGATCCCATCTGGCTTTCAATTGGCACCTACTCTAATGGAGATGTTCAGATGAAGAACAGAGGACCAATGAAGGCCCATGGGATGTGGACTTTACATGTCAACGCATTTGTAAGACATGGTCTATGAGTGGTAAACTGGGATGCTAGTCTTCTAGGACAGGGACCAGAAGGATATCATTTTAACTCAGCAGTTATTTGCCTCCTGGGTTCCAGATTTTACCTTCTTTTACTTTTAGTGAATGGTGTGTATATATATATTTCAGAGAGGAAAGGA
>NW_005273937.1:0-387 GCF_000412655.1 Myotis brandtii | reverse complement strand
CTCTTCTGCCCCGCCTTCTTTCTTTCCCATCCCACCCAGATGCACCCTAACTGCCCCATGTGACTGATAAATCTAGCCATTTCTAGTAGCAGAATAACATTGCTTCCCTCTGTGTTTACCGCCCTCTGCATGATATTTTCTGTTTCAGTTAATGGGGCCACCCTCCAGCCAAAGAAATAGCACCCATGACCTAGATACCTAGGTTTTCGTAGACTCCTCCCTCTTCTAAACTGTCCTCAGGCAAGTACTAAATCCTTTTATTCTCCGCCAGGTTCCTCTGAAATCCTGCCTAGTTCTTATCACCATCATCTCCAGCCAGAGTTCCACCCATGGCCTAGGTCAGTGGTTCCCAACCTTCCTAATGCCAGGACCCTTTAATACAGTTCC
>NW_005273936.1:0-387 GCF_000412655.1 Myotis brandtii | reverse complement strand
CGGCTCTGGCCTCGAAGGGCCCTCTTCCCGTGGAATTCCCTTAGATCTCGGCGCCTCTTCTGCTCATACCTCATGCTCGTTCTCTTGATTCTTGTCCTTACTCTCTTCCCTTTCTGCACCCTGTTCCCTTCTTTTCTCCCTCCCGTGATTCATTCCCCCCCACATGCCTCTCTTTCTCCCCACCATGGTCTTCCCACTTCTCCTCCCAGCCACATTCCTCTCGCCACCCAGCTAACCTTTGCTCTTCTTTACAAGAGCCCGCCCCCTTCCCTCTCCATCATGCCAAGGTAGGACCCTGGCCCTCCGGAGATGGATGGGTGTTCAAGACAGGATTCCTGCCAACAGCATGTCGTTTCAGATTCCCACGGACCCTTCCTTTCTGCCCCA
>NW_005273935.1:0-387 GCF_000412655.1 Myotis brandtii | reverse complement strand
AGGCTCAGATACCAGTAAGTTCAAAGATGATCTCTCTGAGGGAAGACACCTGGCCTAGGGTGTGACTACCCACTCACTATACCCTGCTTTCTACTTTAAAAAGTCTTTTTAATTTCAGAACATCCTGGTTGATCACTTTAGTTGTCTGAGTTTGCAAGGCCAGGCTTGGCTTTCCGGGAGTGGGTCAGGTTAGCATGCGGACCCTTTTTATCCACAAAACAAAGCTTCTTATGTATTTATACCTTCCATTTTATCCTATTGCATTACATTTCGTTTTATTAACCGATGTCTCCCACAACACATTCAATTCCAAAAACAAATAACAAAAAAAAGAGAAAATGAATCCGCCCTTGTTGTCCCTGGAGTACTCGCCTCATTTAGGCTTTC
>NW_005273934.1:0-387 GCF_000412655.1 Myotis brandtii | reverse complement strand
AAATCTTTTATGCTCCCTCCTCCATATCTGGAGTTGCCAAATGGCACTTACCTGTGCTAGACTGAACAATTCCAGAGTCTACGGTTTGTCCAAGAAGATCGTACTGGTTGAGGCGTGACCCATCTTCTGCTACCACCACTGAGCGTGCTGGCTCCCTGGTCCACTCATAAACAACTTCTGCTCTGGTATAAGCATCTAAAAGGAAAGAATGGAAAACAGTCCATGGGTCATGCCACTTTGCTTCTCCTAATAAGTTGGTTCTCTCAGCTTCATATTTTCTAGTTCATGGTTCCAGGGGCAGGCTAGGAACAGACAGCCCATGTCCCTTAGTTTAGGAACACTAAAACACATGTCCCTGATTCATTCAGTTACCTGTTCACTCTCATA
>NW_005273933.1:0-387 GCF_000412655.1 Myotis brandtii | reverse complement strand
AAAATAAAGAATATAAGTCTTTGTGCAGACTTTGAATGAAAATACAGTCATGTGCCACTTGACAGGGATATATTCTGAGAAGCATAATTAGGTGATTTTATCATTGTGTGGACATCACAGAGTGTACTTACACAATTCTAGATGGATAGCCTATCGCCTACAAGCCTGTACAGCATGTTACTGTACTGTGCTTAGATTAAATCAAGCACAAGAAAATGATGCAATCAAGAGATGAGAGAACATGAAATGTTGAGGCTGCTGCTATCATAACACAGCATAATGTTTTACAGCACACTTTTCTTTATAAATAGAAAAAGTACAGTAACATAACAATAAAAGTATACTATAGTTAACACATTAACCAGCAACAGTCATTTGTTATTATCA
>NW_005273932.1:0-387 GCF_000412655.1 Myotis brandtii | reverse complement strand
TTGCACGAATTTCATGCATCAGGCCTCTAGTTATATTATAAAGATGTTCTTTCTGGAACAATGGGGATAAGACTATTTCAAAGAAAACATTCTGCTTCATAGACAACACACAGCAACTAAAGACAGTGGAGGATCCCATATTGATTCAGGGAGAAATCTGTCAAAAAGCCTTCTAGTGAAATAATTTCATCCAAGACTTTCATTAAATAATTATATGAAAACTAAATAAGCCTGTCTGGTTGACAAATGTAATCAACCCACCAATCAGTGGAAAACATCCAAGGACAGAAGATGTATCCACTGATAGAAGAACAGTAAATAACATATTTGAATTAACAATGACAAATCAATTCTATGATTATAAGTGATTTGTTATTTCTAAACAGA
>NW_005273931.1:0-387 GCF_000412655.1 Myotis brandtii | reverse complement strand
CCCAGCATCACTGCCTGGGTCCTGAATTGTCAGTTGTTAGACATGACACTTTCAGAACTTTAGGCAAAAGTGTCACTGCAGGTGCCTTTTCCAAGTGGGAGGTCCAGCACCTACTCATGTTCTTGTTTGGTGATCCATCTTCATTCCTGATATGAGCATCTTACACAAACACATCCACCAGGGTTTATGCCTGCCTTTTATCTTCAGATGGGGGCTCAGATAACAAGAGGTCTTGAGTTGGTGCAGAGGTTAGCACAGTCAGCCCTGTTTTGATCTCCTATGACTCTGATTGTGCATTACTCTGCAGCACCTTTTATTGCACCCATATTAGACACATATGCCTTATGGTAGGTTCCTCAAGGCTCTGGAAATAGTCCCTGGGTTTCT
>NW_005273930.1:0-387 GCF_000412655.1 Myotis brandtii | reverse complement strand
GAATACTTCGGTCAGTATCTAAATTCACCAACACAGACCTGTGCTTACTCTCATCTGCATTTCATTTCACTTTATTCTCAGTGACTTCTGATAAAACAAAGCTAAACACAAATCTCCAAGAACCTTTTAACATCAAGGTGGAAATAACACAGAACATTTGAATACTTGGGCTCCACTAAACAGGACCAAAATTTCTCTATTTGGAGACATGGGTCAGTGTCCCAGGTTACCCAGGATCTGATCCTTTGACACACTCTCCCTGGTGTCCAGCCAGCATCTATGGAGACTCATTCCTGCCAGATGTCCAATGGGCTCTGAACTCACAGTGGTGACAATAGCCTGCCCTTGAGGAGCCCTGGGGATTCAGACATGTTCACGGACAGTGGA
>NW_005273929.1:0-387 GCF_000412655.1 Myotis brandtii | reverse complement strand
TGGGGAGAGGCTCTGGCCACCACCATGACTTTATGGCTCTGCAGAACTCTCACGCTCTTTCGGAAAATTCAAATACCAAGTGTTCACTCAGTAACAGAAGAGGTTGAGTTGCATATGATTTAGTTCTCGAAAATTGAAACCCACTAGAGAGATTCATGGCAACTTTTAGGAACCACAATTTAACAGAAACCCTCATTCTCTATTCAGTGGCTGTGATAGTAAATCATATCTGTTACATATCTCCAGACCATGTTTAGTATCTGAAAACCAAAAGGGAGCATGTGGGAGGATGGGGTTGGAGGGTGAGGTGGCACGTTTGTAACACATGCTAACAAACACTTGCTCTTTCTCTGACAATAAAATAGACCAGAATTGAGGCAATTTTGA
>NW_005273928.1:0-387 GCF_000412655.1 Myotis brandtii | reverse complement strand
TACCTGAGGGACTTGGAGCAGGTCTCTGTAATGGTGGTCTAAAACCTGGAGCTTTGGAAGTATCAGACTGATGTAAAGGATCTGAATTTGGCAAATATGAGGATTTTCCTGATAGCATAGATTCTGGTGTTGACTGAGATGAAACAACTGATCCTCCCCAGGAGGCATGAGAAGTAGGACTGTTTTCAAACAATGTGCTAAAGGGCCCAAATGGTAAAGGTGCACTGAAATTGGGAGCAATAGGCTTATTTGCTGGATGTACTGAATTTTGACAAGCACTTTGTGTACTTAAGGTCAAAGATAGCTGAACAGAAGAGGGAACACTGTGAGGTCTTTTAATGTGATTGACACTGAGGGCTGCAACAGATGAATTCTGAACTGGAGCTG
>NW_005273927.1:0-387 GCF_000412655.1 Myotis brandtii | reverse complement strand
TCTAACCACTGAGAAAAACTTGTCAGGGTTCAAAGCAGTATTTGAATGCTATTTTCTGAATGACCAGTGGGCATCAAAAACCAACACAAATATTTTTCTTATCATATCCTAACACAACACACAGGGCACCACTTCTCCATCTTTCAGCAGCCCTTATTGACATAGTTCTTGCCTATAACTCAGGCTTCCCCAGGGGCTACAGCCTTACCACGTCTCATGAAAAGTTAAGGATCCTTTATCAATAATGTAGTCTATTAGAAATCCCATTTGCCACCATCAACAAGTGGTAATTGTATATTTGCTAGGAAAGTTCAATATTTTTCTATCTGGGTAGGGAAAACTTTTAATATTGTAATGTCACTAAGAGTACAATAGTGACTGTAGCCA
>NW_005273926.1:0-387 GCF_000412655.1 Myotis brandtii | reverse complement strand
ACTGTGTGTGTTTTCACATCTGCGACGCTATTTCTTAGGGAAACGTCCCAGGAACGCCATTCCTGAGTCCGAGCGTAAACAGCGGCGAGGGCCTGCGGAGTGGTGCCAGTTTCCGTGTGCACGGGCGGGAGCACGGCTGGTAAACATCACGTAACTGCAGCGAGCACGCTAATTAGGCTCCGGCGTGTGCGCCGTGTTTGTTTTCCCAGCACAAGTGATAAGTCAACATTAACTCTTATTTCAGTAACAAGCGAGTCTTAAGTGGGATTGGCGTCTAGACACCAAAGGCGGCTCCGTTGTTCCCAGGAAATCTGGGTGAGTTGGGGCTCGAACAGAAATGGGACAGCTTCTCCTTAGCCGGTTTGGCTCAGTGGATAGACTGTTGGC
>NW_005273925.1:0-387 GCF_000412655.1 Myotis brandtii | reverse complement strand
TGGCATTTTTAGACATTCAAATTATACAGAAAGTTCATCCAAAATGAAACAATTTTTAACAGGGAAATGAAGTGATAAAATTATTTATACACATCTACAGGGTTTTACTCAAATTGTCATTGACCAAACCTCCTTAGATTAACTAGCTATAAATATGTGATACTCTTAATAATATTATCTAACTCAAATTTAAACCCTTTAACCTTAAATAATTTATGGGAAACCAAAAATAGATAATCTGTGTTATGAAATCTCATTATATAGAATTCTAATAATTCTTTTAAAAAATAGGTTCTCTTTCTTTTCGCACAAAAGAATGTGATTTGCCATGTAAGTGATATTTCCTAGAATTTTTTAAAAATATGTTTTTATTGCTTTTAGAGAGAG
>NW_005273924.1:0-387 GCF_000412655.1 Myotis brandtii | reverse complement strand
AACTAAATTATTATAGATCAACCTTATTAAAAGTGCTTTGTTAGTCACTCTCTTCTCATCACCAAACTGAATTTGTGTAGCAATTTTACAGATAAAAGAACAGAGAGAGAATGTAAGTGCCTTGAATCTAGACTAAATTGTAAAACTAGTCAGTGCCTAAGTTAAAACTGGAACTCCCCCATTCGCCGTCTCTCTGGCCTTGAAAAATCACAGTCCTAGAATCCGTGGGTCGTAGGAATAGAAGAAACCGTATGTAGTACACCCTCCAACCCCATGCAGACATTGCTTCGTCCAGCTTCTCCTTGCACATCTGTAGCGAGAACACACTGCTTACCACACTGGAATGCAGGCTGCCCACTCTTGGAAATCCCTCTCATCAGTCTTTTC
>NW_005273923.1:0-387 GCF_000412655.1 Myotis brandtii | reverse complement strand
AACTGTTTCCACAGTCACAAATAAATTGATATATACAGTGGGATACGGCGCTGATCGGTTCCACTCCTTTGACTGAAGGCAGCGGTAGCTTTGAGGTTCGATAAATGACTTGCAGGTCTGCGGTGTTGTATGCACTTTGAACAGCTGTGGTTAGGCATCTAGTCGTGAGACGTGAAGCTTGATCTCCTTTAAAAGGAAGCTCCAAGTATACCTTTTTCTTATTTGCTGTTGCGACTGGTTCCTTTAACGGCCTTGGCTTGCTGTGGGCTTCAATGAATCTCAGTGGATAGCCATTGAGCCGGAGCGTTTTGGTCAACAGATTCATCTCTTCGGTCAGACTGTCTTCCGTACATATCCTCCTTGCTCTGGAAAACAGTGTTTGAACCA
>NW_005273922.1:0-387 GCF_000412655.1 Myotis brandtii | reverse complement strand
AGAGAGAGAGAACATTTCCAATCTCAACCAAGGCCTCCCCTGGGGAAGTGACCTCCAGAGGAGCATGACCTTTCTTTGAGAGTCAGAAGAACAGGAAGCTTCAGTGCTGAGAGATGACTATCTCTTAGATCGGATGGGGCAGGAGCATGGACTTCACTCCTTCCCTTCCCTAGTCCTAGTGCCCATGCAGCTTTGGCTCTTCTTGCCTTATTCCTATTCCTAATTCATGTTTGCCTGTGGGACTCAATGGCAGAAGTGAATTTCCATGGCTTGCCGCTCAGCACTCCTTACTAGCTCAGGGACTTCACCTGCTCTCTTGCTCTACCTACTACATGATATTTGAGTCCTCCATCCCCACTGCCTGCCCTGGATCCCCCAGCCAGTTGT
>NW_005273921.1:0-387 GCF_000412655.1 Myotis brandtii | reverse complement strand
AGCAAGATGAATAACTAGAATATCTTGAAAACTATTCAAGCCTTTTCTATACATGCATTTATCTATGTCTGGCTGGCAGGCAAATTAGAGTGTATATTCAAAATCCAGGGAAATTAGATCATGGAATTCACATAGAATAGGTAGACCCCAAAAGAACCAAGGAAGTCACAGATATGTAGACTTCTTTAAGTTGGAAATGCAGGTGAATCTGGAAATTTTGGCAAAAGTCTAAGTGCTTTCCAAGTTTATGTGGTTAATAATAATGGCAGCATCCACGGTAGGCCTCGGTGTACTGGGTATAGTACTAGGGAATGACATAGGACAATTAAATGAACTCACATATAAGGCAGGTGTATTGGTCAGGGTTCTCCAGAGAAGAAACCGAGC
>NW_005273920.1:0-387 GCF_000412655.1 Myotis brandtii | reverse complement strand
ACAAAAACAGAGGTAGTTTATTAACTCAGCAGAATCACACTTGAAGCAATATAGAAGTTCACTTATTAATCAAGAAGAGAATGGCATTGAATAGGCAACTGGACTCAGTCACAGGACCCAGTCCACAATCCCCTTTTCTTTTGGCTACTGCCAGCAAACATTATATGAAATAAGTACTTAGAACAGAGAATGTTCTACTTGCGTATCCTTTAAAGATCAATATTGATAGAAGCTATGGGAGACAGGGTCAATGTTTTTTGGATGTGAGAAGATACAGAATCCTTTAAAGTATTTTAATGACGCCAGAATAGGGGAAAGCTAATTTTTATTCTAGGAATTTAAGTTTGACTTAGCACTTGAGTCTCTGTTAGATGGATTTGACATCAT
>NW_005273919.1:0-387 GCF_000412655.1 Myotis brandtii | reverse complement strand
CAATAGCAGGTACCTTAAAGCAGTAGGTATCACTTTGGGTTCAAATTATTCTGAGTTCAAATGCCAGTTCTGTCTTTTCTAATTATAAGACTTTAGGAAAGCTACTTCACCAGGTTATGAATGATCCTGCTAAGTGCATAAGTACATTTCCCACTTTACAAATGTTTTCCAAACAGTTAATTAGTTTTAGGTAATAGGACCAGTAAGTCTAACTATTTTTAGACCTACAAGATAATTCATTGCTTCTGATTCTTAGTTCACTGCTTCTACACAGGGTTTTGCAACAGACTCATTAGTCACTATGAAGAAATCATATGTTGAGTCTAATTCTCCAAAACTAGAGAAAAGAACACAAATAAAATAATTTGTATTATATATATTATTTTA
>NW_005273918.1:0-387 GCF_000412655.1 Myotis brandtii | reverse complement strand
AAACAACTCAGATGTCCACGAACTGATGAATGGATAAATAAAATGTGGTATAGCCAAAACAATGAAATATTAGTCAATAAAAAGGAATGAAGTACTGGTCTATCCTGCAACATGGATGAACCTTGAAAACATTTTGAAGAGCCCAGACACATAAAAGACCACAAATTGTATGATAGCATTTATATGAAATATCCAGAATAGGCACATGCATAGATATAGACAGTAGATTAGTGGTTGTCTAGGGCTGATGGTGGTGGGGGTGTTAGAGGAAGTGGAGAATGATAACTAATGGATACAGGATTTACTTTTGGGGGGATAATCTTTTTAAACTTAAATTGTGGTGATGGTTATACAACTCTGAATAAAAACCATCATATTACACATTTT
>NW_005273917.1:0-387 GCF_000412655.1 Myotis brandtii | reverse complement strand
CAGCCACAAGTTCAAAGCATGGATGAATGAATGGTATTATCTTAGATCCCAAATGCAGCTAAATTAGGCTCCCAGATTATTGCTTTTGGAATGGTTTTATTTGGGATTGTATTTTAGACATGAGGATTTTAGTTGAATCCTTTCTTCTAAAGTCTATGTTTCCCAGATTTAATGCAAAGGCTTTAAAAAATCCTTGGCTGTAGGAACACTTTTATTGGTCTCTCCTGGATATATTTTCCATTATTTCTTTAGACTAGTATAAGCCTTTAGGATTCAGGATATTGCTCTAATGACTAATGAAGGTGAGCAAAATCATTGGGTGAGGTACATCTTGCATATTTGATTTCAGAGCATTGTTCCCTTTGGTTCTGAATAATTCTCTTTCTT
>NW_005273916.1:0-387 GCF_000412655.1 Myotis brandtii | reverse complement strand
AACTAGTGGAAGTTTAAAAGGACGTGTTTACAGATTAGCTAGTTGGCTTCCCATTTTATTTCCCAGTTTTCTTACATGGACACTTCTTGAGATTTAACATTCTTTGCCAGCAATAGGCACGGTACTGGTATTGTGTTAAGTAGTCAGCAGCAGGGGCAGTGGTGAAAACATAGATGTGTGCTCAATGTGCTTTTAATTCTTAGGAGAAATAGAATAAATTCAAGATTCGATTGCTTTGTAAATTCCTATTTTCAGGGCTTCTATGCACTGAAAGATGCCTGTCCTCCTTCTAGGCCTAGAGAAGGGAGGTAAGCCATCCCTCCGTTCACTGGTCTCTAATTGAACTCCCAGTGCAATTGGTTTTATGTTGCTGAAAGTCTCTTAAGA
>NW_005273915.1:0-387 GCF_000412655.1 Myotis brandtii | reverse complement strand
GGAGAATGAAGGAGACGCTGAGAGAGAAGCAGGGAGAGGTCCTGGACACTAGATTCGGCTCTCAGCCTCCGAGCCCCAGACTCTTCTCCACCCTGCAGATCTTCTCTTGCATCAATAAATGCCCCCATTTTCCTATTCTCCAATCCCTGGTTTTATTCCAGCTAGTCAGCTGGCAGCAGAGAATTCTGTCCAATACAGTGTGTGTCCCAGCAGCTTCCCAGCACGGGAAGCGAGGAATCGCACCGACTGTCACCCAAGGAACCACCATGTCACCTGCAAGAACTGAGCTTGCAGCCTGGAGCGCCAGCTACACTGTGCTTTCTGAGGGGCCTCTCCGGGCCCTGAAGGCACCTGCCCAATGAGGGGAGAGGCGTCCGGCCTGGGACT
>NW_005273914.1:0-387 GCF_000412655.1 Myotis brandtii | reverse complement strand
ACCCCCCCCCCCCCCCAGCTCTCTCTGCTTGCACAGCTTTTAGTATCTTATGCGAATGTCAGGAGGTGGTGCAGCTGCTCAGCTCCTTTCGCTCCCTGTCCCATCTAGAGGGGCAATTGTGCATCTTTGTGTGGCCGGGTCGAGAGTTGATCCTCCATTTCTGCTGCTGGTTAAACATGGGGTGTCACCTGAGGCCCCCAAAGCACTGGGCTTAGGAAGTCCGCTTCCTAACAGCACTATGTGTGGTATTAAGATGAAGGCAAAATTACTTTGTATAGTTTTCAGGAGTGTTGTGCATTCTAATTCATAAAAAAAAAAGTGTAATTATGAATACGTGTTCTATTTCTGTATGCTCTCATATACATTTGGAGCGTCAACATTAGGTAC
>NW_005273913.1:0-387 GCF_000412655.1 Myotis brandtii | reverse complement strand
AAGGCCCCGGGCGCCCTCTGGTGCGGGCTGGGACTCAGCCTTGACCCTGCCTCAGTTTACCTGCGGTTCCGGAGTTTCCCGTCCGAGCAGCAGCCTCTGTTCTCTGCCCCGACTCCCTCGTCAGTCCGAGGTGGTGACCAAACTGGGTCCGGACCGTTTCAGGCCTTGTAGGCGCAAGAGGAGCACACGCCGCCGCCCCCTGAGCCCGGCATCGCTGCTCTCCCAGGTCCCAGGGGCCTTCCGCCCGGACGGCAGATGCCAGCTGCTTGGCAGGAGGTTGGCATCCCGAGAGAGGCCTGCGGGTCCCAGCAGGGAGCCTTCGCTCCTACCCAGGCGGGGGCAGGTGTGCCAGTCTGCCCCCCGCACCCTGATTGGAACACGTGCCCC
>NW_005273912.1:0-387 GCF_000412655.1 Myotis brandtii | reverse complement strand
TGCAGCGTCGCCAGGAGAATGCGATGAGTTAAGGAATGACAAGGGCTGGGCCCCTAGGAGCTGCCCAGGACGTGTGGGGTGAGGGACAGGTAGGCCTGTGGTGCCTGTTGGCCGTGTGTTTACTTGATTTCACGCCAAACCTCCTGAAGCGCCTGCCCTGGGCCCGGCTGTGTTACCTGGAACTCAGGGGCCACGGAGGTAAACGCAGTCCCAGCCCCGTGGACCCATATGTCACCTACCCCTGGGTCTGGAGTGTTTGCTGTTTAGTCTCTTAAAGACCAGCCCTTCTCCACGTTCGGGAGAGAGTGGTAAACCGTGCACAAATCAGATAGATAGCCCGGCTGGCGTGGCGCAGTGGTTGAGCATCGACCTCTGAACCAGGAGGTC
>NW_005273911.1:0-387 GCF_000412655.1 Myotis brandtii | reverse complement strand
TGTGCCCTGACCAGGAATTGAACCCGAAACCCTTTGACTCATGGGACAATGCTCCAATCAACTGAGCCACCTGGCCAGGGCACTGATAGCTTTGTTTTAAAATAGAAAAAAAAAACTTGATAACTTTTGAAAATAAAATAAGGTAGTCATATAAATGGTAGATTCTATCTTTTCATTGGACATTCTGCAAGAGCTGTATATATTACCTATTTAACTTGTTATAAAAAGAAATTAGAAAAAAGAAAGCACTTAGAGAGGACGAAGTACTAAAAGGTATAATAAGTAAGTTTAACTGGTAATGCTGAAAATGATCATTCTACTCTTAGAAAAAACTTGTTGGAATGTATTTCAACTTAGTAAATTTGTGTTGCTTTTTGGAGTTGAGTA
>NW_005273910.1:0-387 GCF_000412655.1 Myotis brandtii | reverse complement strand
CCCAGCAGTGGTTGAACGTTCACCCTAGTTCCAGCAGCTCCTGGCCCCCGACTTTCCCGGTCCAGCCTGAGCCCACTCTGACCTCCCCCACACTCACAGCGTGAACTGATAACGGGTGGTGGGGACACTGCTCTGAGGCGGGAAAAGGTGGTGTTACCCCCAGAGCCGATGGGTGTCTGGCCAGTAAAACAGCGTCTGTCACCCCAGGCCCTTCTTCTGCCCTTGGGACCAGCGGACCGTCCTGGGGTTGCCCTGCTCGTGGCTTCAAACCACACGTTTGAAATTCTGTTCTCCATCTTCCTCATTTCAACTCTTCCATTTAAATTAGAGCCTCCTGCCTGGCCAGTGTTGCTCAGTGCTTGTGCATCGACCTATGAACCAGGAGGT
>NW_005273909.1:0-387 GCF_000412655.1 Myotis brandtii | reverse complement strand
TAGCACATTAAGGCATCAAAAAAGGATTATTTAAATGATTTAATTATAGTACAACATGTTTTTCTACTGATAATGTTACTAATTTTGCTATAATATTAGTAAACCAATCCTAACAAAATAGAGTACAAATGTGTACTATAACAATCCAATCTCATTTGTAGCTCAGACTAGTTGTAAGTATAATTTCTCAGTTAGTAATTTATTCTGATTTTTGTAATTTGTTCAAATAAATCAATATCTGACCTAGTAATTACACATACAACAGATCTGGGCTTCAAGCAAACCCCAGCCAAATCTAGCCTTGATCAACTGAGTTGCACCTGACCACAGGTGCATGAACAAGAAAAAAATATGTCTTGATACATTTCACTAAGTTTTTCATGTGTT
>NW_005273908.1:0-387 GCF_000412655.1 Myotis brandtii | reverse complement strand
GCGTTGAATGGGCCTTTTTAAGCCGTGGAGGCAAGACTCGGGGGGGATCAGCCCTCTGCCCCAGGGTGTGTGTCTGGCCTGGCCTGTGAGAGCGTTATTTATGAAAAAGACTTTTCAATGCCCTTTCTGAAGTCGGAAGGTTTCTTCGTATACTCTCCCCACCATGGGGAGCGAACACTTTAAAATCACAAGGAGTTGCCCAATTTCAGCAGACTTTGCCTTTTTTCTCAAAGGTGGAGCGTGACTACCAGAAGGATCCAGTATTCAGTTACTTAAAAGAAGTCTTTTGGTCAGAAATTTACCTTTTTGACACAAGCCTACTGAATGCTGTGTATATATTTATACATAAATATATATATACATATATATATTGAGTGGAGCCTGGCG
>NW_005273907.1:0-387 GCF_000412655.1 Myotis brandtii | reverse complement strand
AACCCAGGTATGTGGCCTGACTCAGAATGGGACCCGCAACCTTTTGGTGCATGGGATGATACTCAACCAACTAAGCCACTCTGGCTGGGCCATAAAGAACAGTTTTAGGAGTTGTTTGCCAAAGTGAGGTTGCACTGTGCATAAAGTTTATTATTCACCTAAGTTATAGATATGGAAAGTTTCTAATTAAAAAATATATCTCTAGACATTTTAACTTACTGAATAAAATTTAACTGTGTACATGCACACAATATCCACTTCATTCCCTATTTAAATCATTCTTTTTAATAGGGAAATATTATTTACTAGATGCCTGGTGCACGAATCCATGTACCAGTGGAGTCCCTCAACCTGGCCTGTGGGATCAGGCCGAAACTGGCTCTCCGA
>NW_005273906.1:0-387 GCF_000412655.1 Myotis brandtii | reverse complement strand
AATCACCTCAGGCTACAACTCATTGGAAATGAGTTTTGTGGAGCACTCACACCATTTCCTGGGTGGCTGTCCAGTGAGGAGTTATTGTAAATAAATAGGCGAAGTTAACGTTTGTGGCTTTAAAAAAAAATCACGAATGGGGGAAGGCTGAGAAAGAAAAAGACCCATTTCTGGAGGATTATATATTGCTGAATTATTCAGATTAAATATGTAAGCCCTTGAAGCTCGAAGATCGCGATGTTATCAAATCCATCAATTTACTGTGTCGATTTGAAAAAATCTCCGTGCTAATTACAGAAGACGGATTGATCTGTCTGGGCACACAGCACGCGATTAATCAGAGGCACACGTGTGACGGTTCATTATGCAGAGAGCGAGCGGCTGCTC
>NW_005273905.1:0-387 GCF_000412655.1 Myotis brandtii | reverse complement strand
TAATACTATATGTAATATTTTAAACAATAAAATAAAATTAAAAAGTCACTGACATTATTGAGAAGGTAGCTCTTTGGGGTTTATGGTAAAAGTTCCCGTGAGACCCCTTTTGAATCGGCCCTGGCCTTTGACTCTCATGTCAGTGTGGCTTTGAGGAGCAAAGTTTAAGTCCTCCATGTTTGGTGAAGTCCACCCAGCTGCTACACTTCACCTGTGGGTCTGAGTTTCCATGTTCACTTTGCTACATGCCTGAGAAACTTCATTTTATTGCCCGATCATGTTTAAAAAAAAAAGAAATATTTTTCGATATTTTTAGCTGACTTCAGTGAGATGGTTAATAACATAGATACCTGAAAGATAATTTTACTTTTATTTGTTTGGTTAATT
>NW_005273904.1:0-387 GCF_000412655.1 Myotis brandtii | reverse complement strand
CTGACAAGTAGGATTTTATCAAAGTTTGTGGTAAGAGAGAACCAAGACCTACTTGGAGGTGATACCACCATCATGACTTGGACCCTGTCTCTGGTTTTCTCATAGTATATGTGGATGAAGCCTCATGGACACGCTACGTCCCTCCCATCCCAATCTACAGGGACTTCGGCTTCGGCTGGGCTCTTGTCAGCGACATTCTCCTCTGCCTGCCCCTCTCCATCTTTATCCAGGTTGTGCAAGTCAGCTACAAGGTACTGGCAGCTCCCAAGCTATACAGGGGCTGGTCCCTCAGCTCCAGGCCAGAGGGCCCATACTCACCTGGTCAAGCAAAAATGCCTCAAGACTGCAGTTGCCTGGATGGATGGATGGATGGATGGATGGATGGAT
>NW_005273903.1:0-387 GCF_000412655.1 Myotis brandtii | reverse complement strand
GGCACTGTGCCAGGTGCTGAAACGTCCGAGGATGAGGATTCGCAGCAGGAGGGTTTGTGGGGAGCGGAGTAGGAAGCACACATCTGTAACCTGAGTAGTACATGGAACAGGTATGGAGTTTGTAACCTTGCCGGGTCGTGTAATTGTGCACTTGCGCCCGAATCTGGCCAGGCCCTCCTATGAGATGTTTTTGCGAGAGCAGATACTGTGCTGCGTGTGTGTGGTGTGCATGGTGAGCCCAGATGGTTATGGATACGTGTTCCCTGTGCTTTGGCGTATGGACTGTGCCGGAAGTAGGCGGACGGCACGCCTGAATCTGGAGCAGAGAGCGTTGCTATTGGACACATAGCTGCCCAGCCAGTGCCCACGCATTGTCCCCGTGCTCCC
>NW_005273902.1:0-387 GCF_000412655.1 Myotis brandtii | reverse complement strand
AAAAAGGCAACTTTGAAGAGAAAGAATTGGGCATATATTTTATGCCTTTTGTTATCTCATAGTCTAGATTTAGGAAACTTTTCTATTTGATTCAATACCAGGCACTTGATTGGAATAAAATGGGGGAAAGAAAATGTTTCAGAGTGTTTTCCTCATGTAAAACACACAATACCTTGCCTACTCAGTTAGCTGCTGCATATCCCCTCAGTCATTCACATCTGCTCTTCACACTGCATTGTGGCCTGTATTTTATTTTAGATCCTCAAAATAGGCATGAACATCAGAAAGAAAAAACCTACATTTGTTTTTCCAATTTGGGAAAAATGATTTAAAATGTTTGCTTCTCCCTGCAATTCACTTTAGCATTTCCATGTTTCTACTTTCCAT
>NW_005273901.1:0-387 GCF_000412655.1 Myotis brandtii | reverse complement strand
AGTCTAATTAGCATTTACCCTTTTATTAGTATAGATACCGAACATAGAGCATTATTCAAATCTTGAAGTAGCTTCCCCCCCACCCCCATTTGACTATTCTGAAACTCGAAGGGATTTACAGCCTGTGGAAACTTGCCCATTTAAAGTCAGTGACACCAGATGGTCCCCAACCAAATATAAAATTACTTCTGACTTGAGCTAACAAACCAAGCAATGAGCTCATGAAAAGGTAACTGTGAAACATTTGTGTTTTTGACAATTTTGAAAATGACTTTTATTTCTTAGCAGATAAGTAGCTTTGGCATTTTTATCAATAAAATAGGAATAGACTTTTATTGTAGACTCTTTTGAAATGCATGTCATCTAAAAGAAGAATATTAAAAAAAA
>NW_005273900.1:0-387 GCF_000412655.1 Myotis brandtii | reverse complement strand
TTTTCTGAGTAAATTTATTCTTGGCTCCCTCTCTGATTTGTCCATCCCAATTTCTGACTTGGAGGGATAAGAATTGAATTTCATCTTATGTCCCATACAAAAGTGTATTTTATAAAATAAGTGCAGACTTTTATTGGAACCCAAACTGGATCAGCGTCTTGGTTAAGCATTTCTAAAAAGGGAGGGCGTGCATGTAAAAGTTACTCCTATACACTCTGCAGTCAGATCTGGTTTTGAATCCTCTTAAAACTACAATGCTGGACAAGATACATATCCTGTCTGAATCACAGTCTTCTCACCTGGAAAATGGCGATAATATTAGTCCTCACAGTAAGCCTTACAATGACACCAAGTATCCTATATAATAAAAGCCTAATATGCAAATCA
>NW_005273899.1:0-387 GCF_000412655.1 Myotis brandtii | reverse complement strand
ACGCGGGAGGCCACCTAGGCTTTTATTAGTATAGATGTTTTATGTGCACTTTTAAATAATCTGTATTTGGCTGTCATGAATGAAGTGTTCGATAAACATCAACGTGGCCTACTCAGTAGATAATCAGCAATTCTTCTATGACATTATTAATGTACTGCCCACTTACTGAGACAGCAGTATTCAAGTTCCCAACCATCATTTTAGTTTTTTCTGTTTTTCCTTTAAATTCTATCAGATTTTTCCTTGTGTATTTTGAAGCTCTGTTGTTATGTATATACACATTTAGGATTGGTATGTCTTCTTTGGTAAACTGATCCCTTTATCATTATGAAATTATTATTTCAGTCACTAGTATTACTTTATATTCTGAAGTCTAGCTTGTCTGAT
>NW_005273898.1:0-387 GCF_000412655.1 Myotis brandtii | reverse complement strand
TTCACCTTATGTTAAATTATTTCCTAAAAATAAATTTTCAGAAATGATATTCCTGGGTCAATGGGGCTTGAACATCTTCATGGTTATTTTCATCTATTACATTGAAATGATCATACAAATTTATGCTGGCACCAGCAGGGCATGAGTGTACCATGTCATCTCTTCCTTTTCCTATTCATCTTCCTAGGCTGACAGTCTCTGTCTCATCATAGGGTTGGGAGGGACTATAAAGGTCAGGAAGTCCAACCTGCCAATAATAAGAATGACCTATACTTACTGAGTTTCTACTATAAACATGGCACCATTTTAAATGAATTATCTCTGCTTCCCATAACAACCCTGCTTGGTGAGCATTATTATCTTCACTTTATAAATGTTAAGCTGAAA
>NW_005273897.1:0-387 GCF_000412655.1 Myotis brandtii | reverse complement strand
AGTGATTGACGTTAGTTGGCCCTGCGGAGTGGCTGGAGGACAGAAATTGGCAGAGGGAGAAAATTGTTTTATAGGACAACTTGACTTACTCTTTGAATTTTAAGCCACATGAATATTTCACGGACCCAAAAACAAAACAAGATGAAGCAAACAAACAAACAACCAAAAACTCTTTCCAAGTTGTCAGGGCCTGTCTAGCTTTGGAATGGGACACCCGATAAGCTATCAACATAATTATTTTCTTCCTGACTCACAGACAATACAGGCCTTGGACACTACTAAGTCCAGGCAGCATCCCATTGGAAGATAAAATCTATCTCTGGCCCTTGAAAGTTTTGCTACTAAAATGTAACATGATTATAGTAATCAGTCATTAGCAAATGTTGT
>NW_005273896.1:0-387 GCF_000412655.1 Myotis brandtii | reverse complement strand
CTGGAACAGGTGCTCTCAGCCACGTGCACAGCTCTCATACCTCTCCCCACCCCCTCACCCTGTTTGCTCTGGGGAAATGCAGGGACCGCCTGGCCGCAGGCCGTTTCTTTTCTAGAAGCTGAATCGTAGAGGCATGTATTCTGCGCTGTGAACGCGTGGAGTGTAGGAAATGGGCCTCTGTGATCGTCTCCGGCACCGTCGGCTTCTGATGGAAACGGTGGCTGAGTTTCCCCGGGGCAAACGGGGTGCAGGGAGGAGGGGAGAGGACGGAAGAGCAAGGGCCTGGGGGCCTGGGCCCGCATCCCATCGAGGTGGAAACCCCCGAGGGGCCTGCCTCAGCTAGACAGGGGGCCAGGAGGCAACTAGAAAGGGCCTCAGCCCCATTTT
>NW_005273895.1:0-387 GCF_000412655.1 Myotis brandtii | reverse complement strand
TCTGTCTTTCCCTCTCTCTTCCACGCTCACTAAAAAGCAGTGGAAAAGTATCCTCGGGTGAGGATTAGCAACAACTACAACAATAAAGAAAATGTGTAGCACAAATGCCATTGTAGAATTACTGTCTATGCTTCCCAAGACTGCTGAGGGGTGGATATGATAACCATGGGACTATCTAAGGCACTTTGCTTCTTGTTCCTAACTATATAGCCTGGGGAATTATAATAGAGAACAACATTAAAAACAATACACTCACATTTTTAGCCTTCTGCTTCAATATCCACATTCACCCTCAACTCATAGAGACTTAGGACATTTTAGCCCTTGCCCAAGTAAATGGACTGTAACATAATCGCAGGAAGATATTTGCTAAGATGAAAAGCTCTG
>NW_005273894.1:0-387 GCF_000412655.1 Myotis brandtii | reverse complement strand
ACTATGTCAGCAGGTAAACCATGCCTTTACCTTAGTGCCAGGGAACCCAGGGGCCCCGTCTTTTCCAGGTTTCCCCTAAAAACAAACAAAACAAAAACATGTAATCTAATAAATGTGGATAATATTAATAAACATGGAAAACTTAAATGAGATAATCATCTCCTCTCAACCTCAGGCAAGAAAGCTTGACTGATGCTTCCCTCCCAGTTATTAGAAGGACAAATATTAATCACAGAACACGCAAACATCTCCTCTTGCAGGGAAGGCAGAGACCAGTGTGAATGTGAAATAAGGAAGAAAGAGAGGAAATTAAGAGCAGAGCTTAAATTGATACTGTCCATCCAACTTTGGAAGGAAAATCAAGCAAGCACTGAGCTGAGAGGTGGA
>NW_005273893.1:0-387 GCF_000412655.1 Myotis brandtii | reverse complement strand
TGTGTGTGTGTGTGTGTAATTTTACTTAATGTGACTTCTTCATTTTGTTATGACTCATCATTCTTCCTATGAGCCTTTCTTGCTGAGTAAATTTTAGTGAAGTCCATCCAGGAAATGCTATGGAGACAGCTTGTCTCTCCTTCCCCTTGCTGCTCTCCACGGTGGTGGCCAGCATCAGTGGGTGGGAGGGGTGGGACTTGGGAGGGTAGAAGGCGAGTGCTGGAATCGATACCATGTCCTCCAGATCCTCGCTGATTTCTGCTGCAGGGTGGCTGCTCCTCTGGACTCTCTTGCTTATCCAAGTCCCCAGTCCTTCTCCCAGAGAGACTCAGCCTGCTCAGCTTCCCCTGCCACCCTGACTCCAGGTTCTCTGCCAGTCTCCCCTCA
>NW_005273892.1:0-387 GCF_000412655.1 Myotis brandtii | reverse complement strand
TAATTAGCATATTACCCTTTTATTAGTGCATATATATCTGAAATTCATAGCAGCTTTATTCAGAAAAGACAAAAACTAGACACAACTCAGGGATCCATCAACAGGAGAATCAATAAATACCTGTGGTACCTTCTTGCAGTGGAATACAGCTCAGCAGTAAAAAGAGAAAAGAAAACCTCTGGTACATGAAACAAGAGGCATGAATCTCAAAAGCATTATGCTCCGTGAAAGAATCCTGATCCCCAAGAGTACATACTATATGATTCCTTTGGCATGAAGTTCTGGTACAGGCTCAAGTAAACTATGATTTAAAACAATGAAAACAGTGGTTACATCTGAGAGGAGGGCAGGTATTGGGGGCAGGGTTTAATGAAAAGAGGCATGATG
>NW_005273891.1:0-387 GCF_000412655.1 Myotis brandtii | reverse complement strand
GCCCTGACTGGGAACTGAACCATGACCTCCTGGTTCAGAGATTGACACTCAACTACTGAGCCACGCTGGCCAGGCTGCATTTGTTTCTTTTCAACCCCAAGGACCTCACCAATGTGAAGTGAGTGGTTAAGCAAAATGGGGGGAAAATTATTCTCACTCTTCGCTGTAACCTACGTCAATGGTGTAACAAAATAAAAATGGAGGTTCAGTATATGATATTTTGGATAGTATTGTCTTCACTGAAGAGCTAATTAGGGTTGTATTTTGGACAAAGGGAGTTTGCTAAATATATTCTGCTGAAAAATTTTTGTGGTAGAGTTGATTGTCGTTGTTAGCATTAGTCATGTTCTAAAAAGTCACCTTGAATACAGAGTTATCATATACTGA
>NW_005273890.1:0-387 GCF_000412655.1 Myotis brandtii | reverse complement strand
AGTGTCATTAAGCTGAGTGTGGCTGTTTTGCATGGAAGGAAGCTAATGTCGACTCAGTTAACGTCCATGCCCAGCCTCTGGGGGTCCTTGACCCAGTAGGAGTCTGAACATTGGAGAGGGGAGCGATGCCAGTTTACTTTACTGTCATCAAAAGCAACAGAGCTGCCGTCGCCGAGGTCGGAGAGGCTGCCTGCCCTGCTGAGGAAGGCACACCACAGGAGAGCTCAGGAGCCATCATTTCACACTGTCCTTCCTGCAAAGCAGATGTGCTGATGAGATTAAACGTCAGAACCTGACTGGGCCTTCCTTTTTTTAGTTTTAATATGTTCTTATTGACTTTTAGAGAGAGAGGAAGGATAGAGAGATAGAAACATCGATGAGAGAGAA
>NW_005273889.1:0-387 GCF_000412655.1 Myotis brandtii | reverse complement strand
AAAAATGTAAGTAAACAGAAAATTAAGGGGGGAATGACATTATGATGGGACTGTGTATTCCTTAATGACCTCATGGTTGAAAAGGTGCATGGGGACATGGGTGCATAAATGCATTAACCCTACTAGGAGCCCATATGTAAATGTCTTCTTCAAATGACAAGAATAAACCTGGGAATCATTTAGTATCACTGACTTATTAATAATGTTGCCCCTAACATAAGAGACAAGTAATGATCAATCTGTTAGAAGTTACATGCATGTTTAACACGAATTCAAATAATCTACAACAGGAGCAAGCACCTACTAAGAGCAAAACATGATAGAAGACACAAAGACAAACCAGACATGACACCTGTGTTTGAGTTGCTTAATATCTAGTGGAAGACA
>NW_005273888.1:0-387 GCF_000412655.1 Myotis brandtii | reverse complement strand
GTTTTATATAGATAGATTATAAACCGATTGTCATGCAAGTAATTCTCATCATTGTAATATAAAATACAAAATTAAATTCTATTTCTTACCTGAACAAAGACAATGGAATAAGCCACTAAATATTAATAAACACATACATTGAGAAGTGTACTTTTTGTACTATTAGATTTGACTGAGTTCCCTAACCAGCTGGTTGGTTGTTTTAGACTGGCACAGCGAACAATCTAGGAGGATTCACTGAGTGGCAGTCCATATTGGTAGCCTAGTCACATAATCCTTGAACATCCTGAAATGGAAAATCATTATCATCATTACATATATCCTGTGAGTTAACCACTTCATAGGTTTAGAATGTATGGTCAAGATGAATTATTGTAAAGCATGTTT
>NW_005273887.1:0-387 GCF_000412655.1 Myotis brandtii | reverse complement strand
ACTGATACATTTCCCATCAGGACAGAGTGTGAGAGGAGGATAGAGATACAGGCGGTGGGAAGAAGGGGACTGGCCCTGCCACATCTCTCCGATATCCAGCAATCCCTCCTCCAGTGTGCTGAATGGGAGGCTCATGGCAAGGGGCCGGGTCCCATAACTGTTACTCCAAAGTGGCATGTTCTGTGCAGCAGGATGTCCTACATTTCGTGGGCACTTTGACTGAAACTAGGGCCCAAGACGGCTGCTGTCCATTAAAGGTGCCCTCTTCTGGCAAGAAAGCTGCATCAAGCACGAACTCCAGCAGAGCTCTACCGAGAAATAGCCAGGGCTGAGCCTTTCCTCCCTGGAAGCCTCATGCGGCTGAAAGGCAGAGCAGCCGCTGCTCTG
>NW_005273886.1:0-387 GCF_000412655.1 Myotis brandtii | reverse complement strand
CCTTTTCTATCCATGCCATGTGTTGGTAAACAGGAGAGAAGCCTGATTTCAGACACAGATAACTCAAGAGAAAATGATTGGAGGGCGTATTAAAAGATGGTTTTCTTTTCACGGCACCATGGGGTGGTGGTTGTTGGGGTTATACGCAGTCCAAGATGTAACGCCTTCAGAAAGCACAGCATGGTAGCAGGTATGAGGCCGTGTTGCACGGAGACCCGTGTGCCATGCGCTCTGAGGGACAGGTGCAGGAAGCAGGACTTCTGGACAGTTGAATTGTTGATGTGTCAGGGAAGAGCAAAAGTTGACCTTAG
The DNA here is from genome assembly GCF_000412655.1 of Myotis brandtii. NCBI lineage: Eukaryota > Metazoa > Chordata > Mammalia > Chiroptera > Vespertilionidae > Myotis > Myotis brandtii. The sequence goes on along the minus strand of NW_005273886.1, from coordinate 76 downwards.
ACCCATAGTAGGTGCATTTTCCAGATTTCTTCTAGATTTTCTTCCTCTAGCTCTGTTGTGGCTATGTGTCTAAAAC
>NW_005273885.1:0-387 GCF_000412655.1 Myotis brandtii | reverse complement strand
AAAGGGAATGTTGGTTGTGAAGTGGTCTAAAGGTCAGCTACCAGGGGAGGGGATATTGATTCAATTATTTGATTAGACCTAATAGGCTACTCAATTTGCTTGTTATCTTTAGAGTGATTGAAACAAAGCCATTAAAAAAAGAAAAAGAAATATGTACTATGATGGTCTTGGGTAAGTGAAGAGAATGTATGGATTGAATAAAAGTGTTTCTCCTAAGGAACAACAATTTAATAGGACTGATTCTTTTGAAATTTTCTTGCTCTTATGGTTGATGGCTGTTGGGTTCATCCAGTTGATTGGCAGCAGGCTGCTTGAAGTCAGAATCCCAAGTTGGGTAGAAGCAATGAGTGGACTTTGGTGGAGTGACAACAGGCATGTTGGAAGATA
>NW_005273884.1:0-387 GCF_000412655.1 Myotis brandtii | reverse complement strand
CTTAATTTTTATTATTTGATTCATATTTATTCTTTGCTTTTGTATTATGTCTTATGTATCTTTATTATAATTTTTATTGTAGTTTATTTTATATATTTGTATTGAAAGAGTTTTTATATTGTATATTACTCTTTTATTAAGTTATCCTAATATCTATCTTTATTAACTTTTACTTCAGTTCGTTCATTTATATATTTTATATTCATATATTATTGTATCATGTTCCTTTATATTTTATCTTATGCTTTCTTTTTGTCTTTTGTCTTATTTACCTTCCATATTAAATTTTTTATTTTCATTTTTAAATTTTGTATATTTTTATCTATATTTTTAATTAATCATGCTCCTTTATATTTTATCTTATGCTTTCTCTTTCTTGTTTTTCTT
>NW_005273883.1:0-387 GCF_000412655.1 Myotis brandtii | reverse complement strand
TTAAACAGGCCTCGAGTTCTGGGTCCGAGCTCTTTGGTATTCAGTGTGATCCTTGGGGCAGCAACTTCGATGCCTTCTCAGAGCCTGTTACGAATCTGCCTTGTGGCGAGGCCTCAGGTGTGTGTGCACAGTGACGTTTTAGATGGACTGTCCTAGCTGACTGACTCATGGTTCTGGAAATGTCACTTCCAATGAGAGAGTTAACAACATAATAAAACTCATGTTCTCATCCTATAGTGGTCTGGAACTTCATAGCACTCCATAAACCTTTGTTGAATGAATAAACAAAAGACCCAGGTGTCTCTTTAACAACAGCTCTTGGTTCCTAGACTGTTTTGTATTCTTTTTGGGTGAGAGTTATATGAAATCCCATGCAAGAGCCTAAAG
>NW_005273882.1:0-387 GCF_000412655.1 Myotis brandtii | reverse complement strand
GAAGCCTTTACTCCATGCCACTTCACAAATAGTCTGGAATCTCCCCTCCCATCCTTGGAGGTAGGTATGGTGGTTGCACCCAATTTACAGATGGAAAACCAGAGGCACAGTAGGAGAACCTCATGCCCCAAGTCACACGGCTGAGACTTGAAGCCTGGTCTCCTGAGTCCAAAGTCAGGGCTTTTTTCTGATGGGTGGTGTCTGTCCGTTCACTAATTCACTCAGGGAGCGTCCATTGAGTGCCCAGGGTATGCCAACCACTGAGCCAAACATGACAGACACAGTGCCTGTATCCAGAGTGAAGGCATTCTTAGGGACCCAGATGTGAGAGCAGACAATGCAGTTATTGGGCCAGCTTCTTTTTAAGAACATTGGGGGACAGGCATC
>NW_005273881.1:0-387 GCF_000412655.1 Myotis brandtii | reverse complement strand
AGGAACTAAAAATTCTTCTCAATCCCACAGAGGTCGTGGGGGAAACCAAAACTCTAAAATCGTCACACAGAACAGTCCAGTCTGTAAAGGCAGATGCCACGTGATGGCTGAAGCACTTCTCAGACTTGGCACGTCTCAGAATGTGGGAGGCTCATGAAGGCACGCTGCTGCCTGGACCCGACCCCAATCGGCCACCACCACCTCCTTTCTGACTCCTAGACTGAGGCCTGCAGGTGCGGAGCCTGGGAACTTGCATTTCTACCTTTCCCGGTGATGCCGACGCTGCGGTCTGGGAAGCATTTTGAGAACCAATGTTTAGAGCAGCAGCATCGACGGAAATACAGTACAAGCCACAGGCATAGTTTTATAGTGTCTGGCAGCCACATT
>NW_005273880.1:0-387 GCF_000412655.1 Myotis brandtii | reverse complement strand
ATGCTTAGAGTTTCTCAGGAGTGTGTCTGAGTTAGACTTCCTCGTGTCTTCTCTCATACAGTTTAAACTTGGAATCATGTTCAGAGAGTGATTTGCCAGGGCTAAGTATGCCTAACTGTCTAGGGCCATGAAATGGAACCTCGCCAACTGGCCCTTACTGGAACAGTGAACTTGGACTCTGGCCACTCAGCCAGTCAGCCATTGACCTGCCAACACAAACAAACTTCAACATTCACCTTCATTTTAGAACTCTGGTAAGGATTAGAGGAATTTAGTTATCTGAACACCATTGATAATCTGTAAAGTGCTTTTCATTAAGAAGTATTGTCACTGTTCTGTTAAGCTCTTTGCCCAGGTCTCTGTTTCTGAAGAATGTGACAGCCCTGG
>NW_005273879.1:0-387 GCF_000412655.1 Myotis brandtii | reverse complement strand
CGGCCATGGCTGCTTCAAGGGCTGGAGAGGGAGTGGGTGGCGCTGGGTGATTTCGAATCGTGTGCTGGGCTCCTAGCAGTAACATAAGCAAATAAATAAAGCCATAAAGTAAATAAATGAACAAATAAAAATATTAAACAAATTGACTGAATGCTCACTATGTGCTAGGGGTACCATTCTTTTTTAAAATGTATTATCTCATTTAACTCTCATAATGGTATGAGGAAGACACTATCAACCTCCTTTTGCAGGTGAGGAAACAGGCTTTGAGAAGTTGAGTAACGATACAACCAGTAAGCCGTGAACTCGGAGTCCTGGCTTTCTGAGTATGGTCTTTTAAATTAAAACTGCATGATCCTGTCTCTCAACTTTAAAAGTAAAATTTAT
>NW_005273878.1:0-387 GCF_000412655.1 Myotis brandtii | reverse complement strand
AAGTCCAGTGCTGAGCTGGACTAAGATGTGGCCTGGCCAATGTCTCCAGCCTGGCAGTCACATGGGAAAAGGACAAAGCGCCCAAAGAAAGGAACAGGGACTAGACCTGCTTCTGGTAAATTTATCAATTTACCTCTGTGTTTGCTTGAGTGGCAGAGGAAGATAAGCCATGGATGAGACTTTCCCAACATTTGAAAGCTGTATTCCTAGGAAATGTGGCCCCCAATGTCCTAGAATCTGACCAGGCAGAGCAAGAGTTTTCTCTCTCAGGGGGAAGGGCTGAATTCCCTTTTTGAGAGGACGGTGTAGATGACGGTACTGTGTTATAATCACCTGCTTACTTGTCTTCCTCCCTCACACAACTTGAGTTTCTTTTCTTTTAAAAAA
>NW_005273877.1:0-387 GCF_000412655.1 Myotis brandtii | reverse complement strand
GAGAACAGCCCTCAGGAGAAGAGCCCAGACTGGAGGCCAGCCCCGAGGCCGTGGATGGCAAGGACACCCCGCTGAAGGATGGCGCCCCCGAGCCTCAGAGCTGAGACGCTTCTCTCTGGCGTCGGACCCTCGCCTCATTCCTGGAGCTGCCTCTGGCCCCCGAAACCTGTGACCAGCCCCCTCCTGAGAGGCCCCGAAGAGAGGGAGGAGCGAGACATCCCTGTCATCGGGGGGGACGGAGGCTCCAGAAGTCCCCTCCATCCAGCAGGCTCTGCTCTGGGGACTTTTGAGGATGGTGAGGCCGAGAGGAAGCCTGGCTGCTCAGCTCTCCGAGCGAGGGGACCAGGGAAGCCCTCCCGTCATGGATTGCCCGCAGCGCCTGCAAGC
>NW_005273876.1:0-387 GCF_000412655.1 Myotis brandtii | reverse complement strand
TTTTTTTCTATGAGGGCTTAGGAAGAGAAAGGTTCACAATTTCTCTGCAAATACAATTAAGGTGTCAAAGACAAATACCAGTTCTGAATGTGGGCAATAAATCTTTCATCTAGGCCAACCTTTTATCAAATGGCACGAAAGGGGCCTCCAGTCCCACTGATTTTGAGTGAGGCCTAGTGGTCTCAGAGCTTGAGGAGGCTGATGCTAACTCACCTGGAACTCTTCTCAGCCCAGAGCAAGTCAGCAAGATGAATGGAATCCTGTGGAGCTTATGGCAGACCGAGGTGAGATGGGAAAAGCTTTGCTCCCATATTTGAACCCTGAAGTCATCAGTAAACTTGAGCTCAAGTTGAAAGTTTCAATTTGCACATTTTCTCATCTCCACCC
>NW_005273875.1:0-387 GCF_000412655.1 Myotis brandtii | reverse complement strand
CCGGTCAGGGCACATGCCCAGGTGTCGGGCTCCATCCACAGTGTGGGACCAGTAGGAGGCGGCCAATCAATGATTTTTCTTATCCTTGATATTTCGCTATCTCTGAAATAAAAAAAATATACATCTAAATAAAAATGAATTGGACAGTTTCAGGGACCTGCCTCAACTGTAAGGAAACTGCACTGTATCTGAAGAACAGACTCCTTCTAATATGTTTTCAGGCCCCGGCGAAACAGCCACCGATGGCATCCTGCACCACCCCACTGGGGATCCAGACCGAAACCCGGGAATGTGCCCTCAATGAGGAATCCAGCCGGCATCCGCTGGGTCATGGAATGGGGGTCTGGACTACTGGGGTGTGGTCTGGACCCCGATAAAGGACTGGAT
>NW_005273874.1:0-387 GCF_000412655.1 Myotis brandtii | reverse complement strand
TCCATTAGCCAAGGGAAAGCAGATGTTTTCAGAATACCAGAGACCTGTACATTTCTCTGCCATCAACTTCCAGCTACTGCTGTCAAAGGTCCTTTGGGTCTGCTCCTCTTCTCTGGTTCTAGTCACCCAAGAATATGAGGACACCATTTTTGTCATTTCCCTTTCAGCCTAGTGTTAGTAACAACTCCCTACTCTGCTAGTTTCTTGCATGCTTCCCTGTCCCTTGTCATTTACCTAATAATTTGGTAAATAGTCCTTTTACCTTTTGCTATCTTTTGCTATCTCTTTAAATCTGTCATCTTCTCCACTGTTACCCTTAGTAGCAGAGGTATCACCAAATAAAGAAAAGCAAAGTAGCCCTAACCAGTTTGGCTCAGTGGATGGAGC
>NW_005273873.1:0-387 GCF_000412655.1 Myotis brandtii | reverse complement strand
GAAGCATTCACACAGGGGAAAAATACCAAATAAAAACAAAATATCATTCATTCAAAAGCAGAACCTCCCATAAAGTGGAACGCTAAGGTAACGTGGGGAGGAGCATGAAGTTGAGGCTTCTCCCTATTCCAACAGAGGCGGTTCGATCTGTGAGCAGACCCCAAGTTTCTGACCCAAGCAGCCAAATGGATGAGGGTGGCCAATCTATACAGGGACCCTTGGGTGTCCTTACCACGTGGTTGTTTGTTATCACAGCAAAAGTCAACTGGTACACTCTCACTGCCCCTTCAGACCTAGGGGTATTACCAGCACCTAGTGCTCCTAGGTTCAGAGTTTTGCTATACCCCTTGCGCTTTCCCTATATCCTTACTAAGCCTTTCTAAATAG
>NW_005273872.1:0-387 GCF_000412655.1 Myotis brandtii | reverse complement strand
TCTGTGGGGATTCATCATATTCTTCCACTGCTCTGATTGAGGCAGACACGGAGACTCTGCCCCAATGGCCGCTCCAGGAATGCAGAGTTGGAACCAGAAGAGGTTACCAAAAGATGCTGGATTCCTAGACAAGATTCAACACTAAATTTATGGAGGAAATACAGCTGGTACCTGCCTTCTACCATCAGAAGGATCTCATACTTTGCACCAAGCACACCCCCCTGTAGAAAACGGGGGAGAGTGGCTGAAATGGCTAATAGTTACTATTACCTCCCTTTCAAATTTTTCATGATCTTCCATATAGTCTATAATGTTCCAAGTGTTTCCATCCTATAACTCAGGTAATAATTTCATATTCTACTTCTACCTACTAGTAATTTATTTAAA
>NW_005273871.1:0-387 GCF_000412655.1 Myotis brandtii | reverse complement strand
AAGGAGACTGTGTATTCCAGAAGCTAAATAAGAGAGTAGCAAGTGCCATATACCATAGAAATATGGGATAGAGTTAGATTTAACAATTAGAAGGTTAGTAATGTTAGCAGAAATAGTTTTAGTGATTTAGTGGGAACAGAATTCATAAGGTGCAAAATCATAAGGAAGTTAACAAGTAAAACACTTGGGGAGAAATTGTTCAAGATTAGTAATCAAAGAAAAGAGGAAGCTATACTAATATTGAAAAGAAAAATAGGATGAAAAAATGTATTTTTTAGATAATGAAGAGATATACACCTTTTTAATAAAATGGACATGGAAAGAAGAAACTGAAGATGAGGAGAGAGAGGGACCAATTGATCTATCACAGTACTAAAATAAAAAAAA
>NW_005273870.1:0-387 GCF_000412655.1 Myotis brandtii | reverse complement strand
CTACATATATGAAAATGTACTTAACCTAAGTAGTAACTCAAGAAATGTAAATGTGAAAAATGAAATACCATTTCTTATGTATTATGTTGGCAACAATTTTAAACATGAATTTTATCTGGTTGAAAAGAATGTGAATTATATCTGGGAGAAACAGATTCTTTCATTCAATATTGATGAGACTACAGTTGGGAAGACTTTTTGCCAGACAGTCTAGAAATAGCTATAAATGTTAAAAATGCATCTGTATGAATATGTGCACATATGCATGCATGGGTGTGTCTGTGTGTGTAACATACAGGAAAAGACCTGAAATATATATATAAATAACAAACTTAATAGTGTTTTTGTTTGTTTTTAAAAAATATTTTTTTATTGATTTCAGAGAGG
>NW_005273869.1:0-387 GCF_000412655.1 Myotis brandtii | reverse complement strand
AAAGGGTGGAAGCAGATAAATCAATTAGGAAATTATTGCAGTAATCCTGGTGATTGGTGATGGTGGCCTGACCAGGCTATGAGCAGTGAAGGTGGTGAAACGTGATTGGATTCTAGATATATTTTCAAAGTGGAGCTAATAGAATTTGCTGATAGATGAGATGAGGTGGGACAATGAGAGAAGGAAGTTAATCAATTAGGTCTCCAACCATTTTGGTCTTAGTAAGGAAGGATTAAATTTCCATCAACTGAGATGGAAAAGACTACAGGTAAAACAGTTTGGTAGAAAATCAGTTCAGTAGAGTTTGGGAAATCTGTTAGTTATCCAAGTGGAAATATCAAGAAAGCAGTTGAATTTCTGGATCTCTAGCAGTAGATGGCAATGTAA
>NW_005273868.1:0-387 GCF_000412655.1 Myotis brandtii | reverse complement strand
TAATTTTGTCAACCAGTGTCACCCCAATAAATTCAATGAATACATATGAAAAAATAAATAAATAACGGGAAATAAATCCCTGATACTAATGCCTCTGCTCCATCGTCCTGCAAGCCCTGGCACTGCTGTGCCTGAGCCAGCTCCTCCTCCTCCCGGCCCTGTGGGTATGAACTCTAAGGTCAGAGTGGTCTGATAGGCCCCTCTCAGGAGGTCGGGGCTGGGAAGGACGGCTCTCTCCGGAGGAGGGGGCGGGGGAGGGGAGGGGATGTGGAAGCCTAAGCTTCCAATTTTCCTGCAAACAGTTCACTGCTCTCTCCCTCCCCAGGTCGCCCAAGGCCAGTCCCAAATGGGGGTAAACCGGGAGCCAAGAGTTCACCGGCAGCGTTG
>NW_005273867.1:0-387 GCF_000412655.1 Myotis brandtii | reverse complement strand
TTACAGTTAATTCCAAAATTTTTCCTAGATCCCTTTGACAATGCAGAATCAGGATCTTTCTAGTCACCGATGATAAAGTGAGATCATGGGAACTTGTCTGTAGGATTTCCTCTATTGTCACAGTGTAAAATTAGAATAGGGATCACTGTTGTCCTCACTGTCATCCATCATCATCATCATCTTCGTCATCCTCCATACAATTTATTGCAGGCCTGGGGTATGAACATTCCTGAATAGGAATTATACTAGGTAGGAAATTATATGTCACTTCTTGATTTTGAATTGGGGAAAGGACCTAATTCTATCTAATGAACTAAAATGTTTTGTGTACCTACTAGTACACATACTTTGCTTGATGCTAACAATACAAAGATACATAAGTTATGG
>NW_005273866.1:0-387 GCF_000412655.1 Myotis brandtii | reverse complement strand
TTTTTTTTTTTAACCAAACATGGTCCCCTCGAGGCCAGACAGGGTGTCTGATTTGCCTGCATGTCGCCCGTATGCCGCGTGGCACCCGCCACACCCGAGGGCCCAGGGCGTGAGGTTGAGCGGACACACACACTGTCCCTACACAACCCAAACAGACTCATTTGAAGAAGAGGAGCTGGGACAGGGAGACATATGTGGGAGAGTCTATCCCACTCCCTTCACACCTCCCATGCCCTTTACGCGGCCTGCGCCTCCCTCCCACCCCCAGCCTCACCTGTGGATGCAGGTGTCCTTGTCACAACAGGTGTTACCAGTAGGTGTCACCCGATGGCATGACAGAAGAAGAGGAGGAGATGGGAAGTGGACTCAGGTCTCGTGGGTGGGTGC
>NW_005273865.1:0-387 GCF_000412655.1 Myotis brandtii | reverse complement strand
GGAAAAAAAAATAAGTAAAACTAGAGAAGCTTCTGTATTCAAACATGTCAGGGCTGAAGGGGAATTAGGGATCATTCTCTCCAATCTCATCCTCATACACTTGACTTGACCTCAGTGAGGTCAACTGACTTGTCCAAGGTCAGCCAGCCAGTTAGTTTAACCCAATCCACGCCTAAAAGTCAGATTTTTCTCTCAGTCCAGTGTTCTCTTTGTACTTTCATTTGCTTTAAAACGCATACTTTTTTTTCTTTCTAACTTCTTTTTTCCAAATTATTCTTAACTGAAACTTAAACTCAACAGATATTGACTGCCTTCTCGCACAAAGCTCTGGGTCAAGGGGCTCGGTGTCTTCCTGTAGGGAGCTCGCAATCTATTTAGGGACAGGCG
>NW_005273864.1:0-387 GCF_000412655.1 Myotis brandtii | reverse complement strand
AAGATTACCAGTGAGACTACCCTTTGTCTCCCCAGGATCGGCTAGGTTACGATGCAGGAACAAACAACCCCGAATTTCCGGGCTCTGAACAACCAAGGCTTATTTCTCATTTACACCACACTCCACGGTGGGTTGGCAGCCCAGCGTGGCCCACTTCTTTCCTGTGTTTCTAGGGAGCCAAAGCAGCCCACGCAGGCTCTCTCCTGTTGCTTCTTCTAATATAAGCCCGTCCTTTGTTTCATTGTCCCCAGCTTTAATAAACACACTCTCAAAGCCACCTGAACATGGGTTTCCCTCCTGCAGAAAGTCAAGAACCCACACCCTCCCGGCCAGCCTGAGGCAGACCTGCTCCAGGCCCCCCGTCCCCGCCCAGTACCATAACCAGCC
>NW_005273863.1:0-387 GCF_000412655.1 Myotis brandtii | reverse complement strand
ATCAAGGGATGCATTTCCTGAGTGGTAGCTGCACATCTAGGTACCAAGCAAATACACAACCTCCTTTCAGGACGCCGCCACTTTCCTGAATCTTTTTGAAGGTTGCCTAGGCTGGGGTCAGCTTGTCCTGGCCTTGCCACTTCTTCTCCTTGTTCTTTTTGCTCGTTCTCATGGCTTCCATGAGTTTCACCCATCCCTCTTTATCTTCTTCCACTTGGTCATACCAAGTTCTGCAAGCCTTTCAGCTTCATAGGCCCCTTTTGGACCTGCTTGTAGACTTCCATGCAGCTCACCCACAGCTCAATAGTAAACTCCAGAATATTCTAATCTTTGTTGGTGATAAACTTCTTATAAATATAGTATAAAGGTTATATAACAAAAGTATTA
>NW_005273862.1:0-387 GCF_000412655.1 Myotis brandtii | reverse complement strand
TCTTGGGAGACAAATCTAAATCATATAATCAAGTTTTCTCCATGCTCTTACCTAAATACAATACGAACTTGTGAGAAATGCATCCCCCTGGGAGTCAGGCAACAAGAATGTGGGCACTCAATTTAACCTCGGAGGTCCTCAGTTTCCCCTTGTAGAATGTGAGTGTTGAGATCTTCCTCTTTCTCCCTCATGAGGAACTGTGACATTTAAACAGATTCATGTGCATGAAGTATACTGGGTCCTGTGGGGTGAGGGTGGGAGGATGCCATGAAAATATGTAGTCATTTATGATAACAATCACATTGTCTTTCATCCAAGTAGATCTTTATAAACCTTAATTAGTTTCCTTAAACCCCTGTGGGTAAGGCTTTTTTGCTCATTTCACAA
>NW_005273861.1:0-387 GCF_000412655.1 Myotis brandtii | reverse complement strand
ACTCTTTTGGAAAAATAAATAAAAGGCAAAACATTCACCAGAGTCATTTCTTCTTAGGCTCAGTGGCTAGAATTGTGCCACAGGCACATTCTTTTGCCAGCCTAGGGCAAGAACAATGACACTGATGGGTTTCTTTAGCTTAATGGAGTTTAGACCTTAGTGTCGAAGAAAGGGCCAAGTCTTCCTTAAACCAAAGGGTTTTGGGGATCAAGAAGGAGGAGTGGCTGTGGCCTTTGGGTCATCACTAGCTGGGCTCACTAGCCTGTCAATGGCCTGAAAGTGGTCTCTTACAATGTGGGACCACCCATGTGTAAGGCAGGTATTTGATCCTAGTCTATCACGCTTTTTGTATGTTTGCTTTTGGTTTTATTTTTATTTTTGACAAAG
>NW_005273860.1:0-387 GCF_000412655.1 Myotis brandtii | reverse complement strand
GTTTGATCAGCTCTAGAACAGGGATTGGCAAACGGTGGTCCATGAGGAAATCTGACTTGTCGTCTTGGGCTAAAAATGGTTGTAACTTTATTTTAATGTGTTTTTTTTCCTTTGAAGAAAAATATGCAGTGGAAACTGTACATGGCCCACAAAGCCAATTTGTCATTTGGCTCTTTATAGAAAAAAAATCGCCAACCTCTGCTCTAAAAGATTGTTATTAAAGGTGCTAGAAATGCTGCATAGGACAGTGCTAGGGACAGAGTTCTTTAGCTTGCTCCTAGAAACATGCCTTCACATTGAAATAGTCACCTGTAGCACAATTCTTTAGCCACATAGAAATTTGTCTTAAATAGACTATCATTTAGCCCATGTTTCTCCATCTTAAAA
>NW_005273859.1:0-387 GCF_000412655.1 Myotis brandtii | reverse complement strand
AAAGCTGTCAGTTTCTGTTCAAATAGCTGGTTTCCACTTTAATAGCTGATTGTTTAATGAGTTTTGCCCACAGAGCACATTTAACCCCAAACCAATCATCTCAAGTTTTTGTGTTTGGCTCAAAGCTCATTATATCTAGCTGGTACAGGGCCCCTTTAGTCAAATCTACAAGTAAATCCTCTTGGTCTGAGAAACAGTCTTAGCCAAGAGGACTTTCAGAAGACATGAAACAGAAAAAGGACATGATGTGAAAATTAAGGAAATTTGAATAAAATAAGAACTTTCATTAATATTTTATTAATATTTAATACTTGTAAAATTTAATATACCATTGTAAAATATTAATAATAGAGGAAACTGGTTATGGAATCTATCAGCAATATGCAC
>NW_005273858.1:0-387 GCF_000412655.1 Myotis brandtii | reverse complement strand
TGGCATCCAGGCTCACACAGGTGCACACAGTGAAGGCTGCTGCCTGGCTGGTGGAAACCATTCCTGCCTCGCATCACTTGTAGGACGCGTCTCAATGTCAGCGCTATTGAAAGTATGTGTTTCAGAATTTATAAAGCATGGATTGAAAGGATAGTAGAAGTCACAAGTCAAACACTAGACCTGGAGCATAAGTCCCCCCAGGACCTCGGTTCTCTGTTCTTGGGCACAAGGATCACCTGGAGAATGTTTTTCAATATGAAGTCACAGGTCACAACCCGGAAGATCCGTTTCCAATAGGGCTGGCTTGGTACCAGGATCTATCTTTCTCTCTTTTTCTTTTCTCTCTTCTCCTTCTTCCCTTCTTTTTTCCTTCCTCCCTCCCTCCCT
>NW_005273857.1:0-387 GCF_000412655.1 Myotis brandtii | reverse complement strand
TAAAAAATCAATAAAATATATTTAAAAAAAATTTCATCAAACAGCTCACCTGCTGATGTGTAGTTGAGCTTGGTCCCGCATGGCCACTGGCCCTGGTGTGGTTGCCACTTACCTCGGCGGCTTAACATGATCCGGTTTCCAGGTGGGAGTTCCCGGAGGAGAGGAGCTCGGCCCCTTCAGTCGCCAGCTCATCGCAGGCCGGGTGTGGGCTGCTGTGTGAGCCCCTCGGATGGAGGGCTGTCGCTGAGTCAGCGCTGGGCCAGGCTTGGGGGTGATGCCTTAGTGGGGGGCGTGGGCAGCGTGAGCTTCTAATGTAAACATCTATGATTATTTCTTCAAATTGAGTCCCTTGGTGTGAAACTGTCCAGTCCAAGGTATGGACCATTC
>NW_005273856.1:0-387 GCF_000412655.1 Myotis brandtii | reverse complement strand
GTTGTCATCTTAGGGCTCTGCGCGCGCTGGCCCTCCTGCAGCTCTTGCCCCGGGGCCTGGACTCCTCTGGGCCCAGCTCCTCGCTGCCTTCGGACACTCAGGGTTTCCCCTGGAGCATCCGTTTCAAGTCTTTCCTTGTCTGCGAAGTGACCAAACCAGAGACGCCCCTACTTGTGGCGGAATGTGTTATAGTTCCCTGTGTCAAAGAAATACGATTTACTAATTAGGGGCTACACTATCTGTACTTAGAAATAAATGAGATGACAAATGAAAAGTGCCCAACGCGGTGTCCCAAATCTCTTCCTCTTGAATTCCCTATCTCAGGTTATGACACAGCATAACAAATTTTTAAATGTTGCATATATGATAACCTAATTTAGAGAGATG
>NW_005273855.1:0-387 GCF_000412655.1 Myotis brandtii | reverse complement strand
TTGAAAATTATTTGTCATCATAAAAATGAAACAAAAAATTAAAACATTTCTTGCCAGGCGAGAAAAAGAAATTGGTAATGCAGTTGTTGGGAAGAAATCAGGTTCTCTAAGCACCAATAAAGTTTGCATTTCAAATGATGTGAGATCTGGTGTGTGGAAGTTACGTTGCTGATGCCCAACATGAAGCACAGGGCAAAGAGTGCACACAGGCACTTTGCAGAGAGGCGAGCTGAATGGCCAACATGTGACAAGATGCTCACTCTCAACCTTAATTGGGGAGATGCAAGTTTAAGCAACAGTGAGATACCACGAACACCCATCAGACTGGCAGAATTGAAAAGACTGACAAAACCAAGAGTGATAAACCGTGTGGGTAAATAGTAACTC
>NW_005273854.1:0-387 GCF_000412655.1 Myotis brandtii | reverse complement strand
AGAAGTCAAGGACTGATTGATATACATCGTTGTATCGCTGAGAGTTATTGTATAACTAGGGATACCTTGTGTCTTTCATTTGATTATACATGTTATCGTGATGCATTAAAGGTCACTTGGATCATTTAAACTCTTCTCAGTACCAATAAAGAAAGTTCATTCTAAACAACTCCTTATTGCATCTCTTAATATAAGAGAACTCAGAGTGAAAGAAAAAGACTTTCTCAACCTAAATGTTTCTAAAATGACTTCATTTTTAAAATTTTATCTTCTGGATTTTATGTAAATATTTTATGTAAGTATTTAATTTTTAATTGGTTATACGTGAGATAAAAAATACAATTATCATTCTACTTGTTAAATTACCTCCTTTTAGAATTAGATGAA
>NW_005273853.1:0-387 GCF_000412655.1 Myotis brandtii | reverse complement strand
AATGGGTAAAGAACATGTAATATGTACATACAATGGAATATCATTTAGCCTTAAAGAAGAAAAAAATTCTGATACATGTGACAACATGAATAAAACTGGAAGATATTATGCTAAGAGAAATAAGCCATCACAAAAGGACAAATATTGTATGGTTCTACTTCATTTGAGGTACCTCAAGTAGTCAAATTCATAGAGACAGGAAATAGAATGGTCATTGCTGGGGGTTCAGGAGAGAGGGGAATGGGGAGTTATTGGTTAATGGGTATAGAGTTTCAGTTTGTGAAGATGAAAGTCCTAGAGATGGAATATGGTGATGGTTGCACAAAAATATGAATCCACTTGATGCTTATTTACTGGAGACTTAACATTTATTAAAATGGCAAATAT
>NW_005273852.1:0-387 GCF_000412655.1 Myotis brandtii | reverse complement strand
TACTTTCTATACACTTTTACTGCCTTAAGCACTTATTTCTTTCACTTTTTCATCCACAAGTGAATTTGAGGTGCCTTCCAAGGTTATAGATCTCTCTGCTGGTAAGGTGTCCAGAACAGGACACAGCATTCCAAGTCCTACAGCATTTTCTCCAGAGTCATATAAACCAGGTTTTTTCCATTCCTGCTTCTCAGTGTAAGGTCTCTGGGTATGTACGCTGAATTATTATAGATCCTCGATGGAACTGTGTTTCTGGCCATTTGTAGTCATTTCTAGTTCTCTTTGTCTGATCATCTGTCTAATTAAACATTCATAAACCTAATGGAGGCAGCTGGTTATTATCAAAGTAAAACAGGTATGCCCAGCTGGCGTGGCTCAGTGGTTGAG
>NW_005273851.1:0-387 GCF_000412655.1 Myotis brandtii | reverse complement strand
GATACCTTTTATAGTAGTTATAATACCAATGATCAGTACAATTTTTTTTCAAGAAATGGGAAAAATTAAATCACTTTTCTTTTATTTTAATACGAAGAGGGATGTTTCACTGATCTTACACAGACATGTACCACAAGGCCTGTTGAATTGCCACGGCATTCCCTGGACTTAGCACTAAGTATCTGGATCAAGCAAGCAGTGAATGTTGGATAAAATAGATGTGAATGGATTTCCCAGAGAAAGAGCTAAGAAAAGCCAGGAACTTTTGTTACAAAAAGATCTAACTTTTATGAGAACTAGATGTATAAATTTAGAACTATCAAAGTCTTAAAAATTATTCTACCCTAAATCCCTCCCTTTGCATAAGAGACACATCGATAGGTATTA
>NW_005273850.1:0-387 GCF_000412655.1 Myotis brandtii | reverse complement strand
CCCAGCCCCGGCCCCAGTTCCATCTGACGCCCAAACCAAGATGACAGCTGTGGCCCACGTACCAGCAGGTTACTTTCCGAGGTGAGGTCCTGACACTGGCTGCTCTCCAGACACCAGCCACGCACTTCCATGAAGGCCTGAAGCAGCAGGGCAAGCAGTAGGGCCCCCGAGCGGCTGCAGCATGATCTAGGCATTTTCCAGGCAGGCGGAGGCTCTGCAGAGGCAAACAAGATTGGTGGGACCCCTGCAAGGAGCAGAACAATGTTGGCCACTCACCAGGAAGGACCTGGAGCCAACAGTAACAACACAATCATTTGTGGACCTCAAGGCTTTTTAAGGACAGGAGCAGTTCAAAGAGAAGGTTGGTGTGCGGGGAGGTGGTATGAG
>NW_005273849.1:0-387 GCF_000412655.1 Myotis brandtii | reverse complement strand
TAAAATATGACAGGAACAAAAAGGGAGAAGAAAGTAAATGGACTAATATTATTGATGGCTATATATTTGCCATGAAGTCACATTATATTATTTAAATCTATGTTGTGATGGTATAGACAAATATTGTAAAGTTTATATTTACCACTAAAATATAACACAAAGAAGTATAGCTAATAAACCAATAACAGGATTGAAAGGAAGAATATTACCAAAGATTCTACAGACATCAAAAGGGGTATTTAGGATAAATTAATGCTAAGAAATTTGACAACCTAGATCAAATGGACAAACTCCTTGAAGAGTACAGTTATCAGAAGTTTTCAAGAAGAAATAGAAGATGTAAATAGTTCTACATCTGGAACCCTCATAGTTTGCTCCTTGGAACAT
>NW_005273848.1:0-387 GCF_000412655.1 Myotis brandtii | reverse complement strand
CACGGCCACACACTTACAAAGGGCATCATAGGAGAAGGGAATAAACACAAAGGCCAGCATTCCAAGAAGGGTGTGGGGCCAGCCGAGTTTCCTGGGACAGTCTGTACCAGAATCACTTGGGGAGCTTCTTAAAAACAGATTTCTCTGAGCGCCTCCCACAAACATTGAGTCTGAGGGTGGAACCTGGAAATCTACACTTTCGCTAAGTCCTGGGTGATTTTCTTCCCCCTGAAACCCTACAGCCAAGGCAGCAGAGGGAGCGCTTGGGGGCTGGACACTTCCTGGGGTCACCACAGCTGTCCTGCTTTTACTTCAGGACAATTATTTGTAAATTGGGCAAAGTGTTGATTTCACCACAAAACAGCCTGTCACTGGTGTTGAACCAAA
>NW_005273847.1:0-387 GCF_000412655.1 Myotis brandtii | reverse complement strand
ATATAGGTGGCGTGGGACAGGAGTCTAGGCTGCCCACAGGGAAGGGTGGGGGAGAACGACACAAAAATCTGGATCCCATCCATCAGGAATTTGTTTGTTGCTGTTTTGTTTTTATTTGGTTTGAGCTCCTTTTCCTGGCTTTGCACTTATTTGTGATTCGCTGCAAGGCTTCCTGAGCATGAGGGGCACCCCCCTCTTCAGGGAGCTTCCCGGGTTCGGCGAGTCTGCTGGACTCATGGGACAATCATGAACAACCATTAGTTATTTCCCCCTCAAACTGTGCCTCCCCAGCAGAGCCTGCTGCTGGTAGCCAGGTCCGTGAAGATTTTTACAGCTTTTATTCTGGTCCTTTTGCCTTACAAATGGTGTGACTGCAGAAGGTAAAAT
>NW_005273846.1:0-387 GCF_000412655.1 Myotis brandtii | reverse complement strand
GCACAGGAAACTGGGGTGGCTGCCCTCTGAGCTCCAACCCCAGAACCGCCAACCCTGGCTTCTGCTCACACCCTCTGCCAGAGCCCAAGGTGAGTGGCTACACACACACTTTTTACATTGGTCCTTTAAAAGGGTGCCTGAATTTCCAGTTGTCTCTTGCTGGCAGACAGCAGCCCTGCTGCTTTTCACAGCCATATGTTATGTGGGCTCCTTTCTCAGTTCTGGGGCTCTCTGCTGGGGAGCCAAGCGGGGGTTAGACCCCAGAGTTCTCAGTGGGAACCCCCCACAGTTGAGATATCTCTCTGGAACTTTAGCTGCTGCCTGTGGGAGCCCGGCCAGCCCTTCCATGCCTCTGTACTTCCTACCAGTCTCTATGCGGTCTCCACT
>NW_005273845.1:0-387 GCF_000412655.1 Myotis brandtii | reverse complement strand
GGGTGTGGTAGAAGTCAGCTTTCCCTGAGGTGCATGGGTGCAGGAGATCTGGACACAGTAAAGGTTCTGTGAGCAAAGAAGAAAGTGGGGACTGACTGGGATGCGTGTGGACACACTGCCTTGTGTGATGCTGATTCTCAGCTTCCCAGGAACAATAAGAAATAGCTTTCACTGAAATGCAAGGATTCATCAGCATTTGTTACTTCTTTGCCAAGAACTCAGGCATGGAGCTGAACAGCAAGGATGGAATCCCGAGTAGGTGTGTCAGGCTGAACTAGCCGCTCATCCTGTGGAGCCTCAATCACCTGGCCACCTGAGAGTAGGAGCTTTCTACTCTGCACTCCAACACTTAGCATCACGCCAGAACACACGGGGATGCTAAAACAA
>NW_005273844.1:0-387 GCF_000412655.1 Myotis brandtii | reverse complement strand
AAAGCAGACTTTAGCAGTGCCTACCGAATTAGAAAGGAAAACCCCTAACTGTCGCTTAGAGGTTGCTATGGGAGGAAATACAGAGAGAAATGCCCTTCAAATATCTAGGAAGTGTAAGTAAAAACCAAGGAATTAAGCCTTGAAAAGTAGAAATACAAAAGGATTGCCTTAAAACATTAAATGACTTTCAAAAATTATAAGAGAACATTAATTAAGACCTTACCTAAAAATCTCTATAGAAAAAATGACAAATTTATTCAACATACTTAGGGGTAATTCTAATCTTTCCTCACCCTGAACAATAACAGATGAAGGTAGGATGGATCAGGCAATCTTCTCAGCCCAAGAATCATGGGTACAGCCTGAATTGCCTTTATTAGGACAGAT
>NW_005273843.1:0-387 GCF_000412655.1 Myotis brandtii | reverse complement strand
TGCATGAATTCATGCATGGGTGGGGTCCAGCCGGCCTACCCCAATGGGAGGGCTGATCAGGGTCAGGGCTGGCCGGGGTGGGGCCCCAAGAGGTTGACTGGCCAGTCCCACCCCTGACGAGTGTGGGGGGGTTGATTTGGGGGTGGGGCCATCCAGGAGGAGGGGCCATGAGCAGTTGGCCAGCTGGCTCTGTCCCTGACCTGGGGCGGGGGGCAGTCAGAGGAGGGTCCTGCCAGGGGGAGAGGCTGCAGGCAGTTGGCTGGCCAACCCCACCCCTGATCAGGGTAGTGGGGTGATAGAGGGCAGAGCAGACTGGGGGCAGGGGCCACGGGCATTTGGCTGGCCGGCCGCACCCCCGATTGGGGGGCTACTAGGGGTGGGGCCAGC
>NW_005273842.1:0-387 GCF_000412655.1 Myotis brandtii | reverse complement strand
GGTCATAGGATAATATCACATTACATTTAGTGGTCCTGTCTCTTTAGGCTGTTCTTGGCTGTGAGAATTTCTAAGACTTTCCTTGTTTTTGATGACTTTCACAGTTTTAATGAATATTGATCAAGTATTTTATAAAATTTATTTCAATTAGAATTTGCATAATGTTCTTTAATGATTAGATTGAATTTATGGGTTTTTGAGAGGCAGAGCACAGTGATAAAGTGACGTTTTCATCATGCCTTGAATTTCTAGATCAAATTAGAAAGAACTGATATCTTTACAATGTTGAGTCTTCCAATCCACTAACAGAAACTATCTCTCCCTTTATTTAGATCTTTTTATTTTAATAGTCTTTCCTTTTTTAAATTTTTTTCTTTATTGATTAAG
>NW_005273841.1:0-387 GCF_000412655.1 Myotis brandtii | reverse complement strand
GGACACGGTGGGTTTAAATGGCAGCTCTGCAGTTGACTAGCTGTCAGCACTTGGGCATACTATCAAACCCGACTGAACCTCAGTTTCTTCACATGTAAATGTGAAGTCTGTTAGAGAATACCTCGTGGGGTTATTGGGAAGATCGAATGACATAATATATGTAATTTGCCTGCTACATAATATATGCAGTTTGCAGACATGATTGAGACATGCCCAGCAGAGGACTAAATGTTGTCAGAGTAAATGTGATAATGGACTCAGGAGTGCCTTGAAAATTTACAGAACTGTATAAATATAGAATGGTTTAATGGCTGATCAGCTGAAATCAAATGATATAGAATAAAAAAATAACTATGTTGATATCGGGAGCAGTGAGCAGGAATTCTT
>NW_005273840.1:0-387 GCF_000412655.1 Myotis brandtii | reverse complement strand
AGAAGTAGAGTATTAAAACAAAGCAAATATGTTATTGACTATGTGTATGTATATGGGTGGCATACACATATTGGAGATGATGGTGGGCCGGGTGCTATATAATATGGTTCCTGTCTTTAGAGTACCTCGCTTTCTGCTGGAGGAGACAATTGTATCAATACCTGAAAAAAAAAAAAAAATCTGGAAAGAATAGAAATGCTTAGGTTAGGTGGAGTCTGGAAGTACCCGGAGTTGCAGATTCCACTTGGAATGTGCTAAATTTGAGTATGAAGGCAATAACAGAGATATCATTTGGGAATATGAGATAAACTAAAAGGTTAACAATATATGGGATTATTTAAAACAGAAGCGGAAATCACCATATTTATCATAATGGAAAATTTTTGA
>NW_005273839.1:0-387 GCF_000412655.1 Myotis brandtii | reverse complement strand
CTGGGACCCTTCAGTCCACAGGCCGACGCTCTATGCATTGAGACAAACCGGCTAGGGCAATTTGTTTTACGTTTGCAGCCTCTGTTACCTCACCCGCATATGTCAAAGCAATTATTGCTAGCAACTTGCTTTAATCGAGTCATTCAAGTTAGTTTCCAGGGGAGCCATTCTCGTTGCATTCACGGTCCACTAATTTACATACTATAACTTACATAATATAATTAACAAGCTGCAGTTCAGGGCGCAGGGCAGGGCCTGCAGTGCGCTTGGGGGTGGGGACAGAGGGCCACCTGAAGACTCGGTAAGTGCAGGGTGGATAAAAGACTTCTGAGGAGTATGGACTCCATTTTCCAAATGAGACTCAGGAAGCTAACAGACTTTTTTTTT
>NW_005273838.1:0-387 GCF_000412655.1 Myotis brandtii | reverse complement strand
TCTCTCTCTCTTCCTCCCTCCCTTTCATTCTCTCTGAAAACAAAGCAAAACAAAACTGGCTTTAATTTCCTTAAAAAGCTAGTATCAACTATTTTAAAGTGAAGTCAATGGAGACATGAATTAAGAGCATACTTCTTTTAAATATTAAAGAAAAAAATTAAAAAAATAAAATTATTTCAAATGGAATATTAAATTTTACTTTATAATTAATTTCACTACCTATAGGTTTCATAAATTTCATTCAGATCTTTTATACTTAAAAAGAAGGGACTTAAAACATTTTCCTCTATATATTATCTTTAGTAAATTTTTATGAACATGTTTTCCCCAGGCTGTGTATAAAGTTATTTTATCAAGTTTTCTTGCATTCTATAAAAAAGAAATATA
>NW_005273837.1:0-387 GCF_000412655.1 Myotis brandtii | reverse complement strand
AAAAGGTGAGTTCAGTGCAATGAGATACTTTAGAGAGAAACCACAGTCACATAACTTTTATTATAGTGATTGTCATAACTGGTCTATTGTATGCTTACTAATTCTTGTTAATCTCTTATTGTGTCTAATTTATAAATGAAACCTTATCATAGGTATGTATACATATGAAAAAACATGGTACATATAGGGTTCAGTACTGTCTGGGGTTTCGGGCACCTACTGGGGGGTCTTGGAATTCGTGCCCTGCCGATAAGGGGGTGCCTGTAACTAATGTGTATATTAAACCCCCTTGAGAAAGCAAAACATAACCCCTCCCTCTTTAGAGACTTCCTCCTAAAGGCTACAGCAAGCATGTCAAACTCAACGGTCCGCGGGCCACATTTGGCC
>NW_005273836.1:0-387 GCF_000412655.1 Myotis brandtii | reverse complement strand
ATTGGACATATTAAAATGTTATCTATATCTGTTTCCTCTGGGCTATTTTTAAATTGCTTTACATTCATTCCCTGGATCAGTGTGAGATAATGCTTGACAGGTAGCAAGAGAAAGGCAATTGGGTTGGCAAACTACAGCCTTCAGGCCAAATCTATCCCTAAGCCCGGTTTTGTAAATACAGTTTCACTGGAACACAGCCACACCATTTGTTTACCTTTCTGTCTATGCCACGTTCTTGCGACAGCAGAGTTGCAACAGCAGCTATAAGACCAGAGCGCTTAAGATATTTGCTGTCTGGCCCTTGACAGAAAAAGTTTGCCATCCCTGCCCTAGACACAGGATTCACAAAAAAGACAGTGGATGGTAGTAAGTCCTGCTGATTTTATT
>NW_005273835.1:0-387 GCF_000412655.1 Myotis brandtii | reverse complement strand
TGTCTAAGTCAGGTTCCCTAGAAAAAGGCTCACGTGGTCCCAATCAACAGTCACCCCCGTTTGCTGCAAGAAACAGCCATCAGTCCTCCCTGCAGTAAAGCAAACTGGACTGGGCCCTCAGGGTTCATCCAATTTACTAGCCAATAAGGTTTCAGATTCAACAATTCCATTTTTCACTTCTCAAGGTCTTATTTGGTTCTTTTTCAAATGTTTGTATTCATTTCTTAATAGGTAATTATTACTTGCTCATTTTTGTGATTCCACATTTTATTTTTAACCATTTCATAATAGTTTTTAATACTGAATACTTGATCATCCAATGTTTGAAATCACTGGAGTTCCAAAGGTGTTGCTCTTTCCCTGTAGTTTAAAGCAGGGTAACGCCCT
>NW_005273834.1:0-387 GCF_000412655.1 Myotis brandtii | reverse complement strand
CATGATAACTTTATGTGTCCACTGTTTGAGATAATTTGGAGACTGTAAGAACTTCACTTTTTAGAAAATTTTCTGACTTAGGAGTAAAATACTTATAAAATCACGATATGTTTGCAAATAATTATTTTCATAAAAATTTCCTTCACAGTGAATACCAGACATTACAAAAAGTTTTCCACTCACTCCCACAGCCATCACTGAAGTAAAACCAGTATATGAATTCTTCTAGTGAGAGAAAGAAAAACAAGTAGAAAGAAGAGGGAAAAAACAACAGAGAAATGTATAGGCAAAAATGAAAAAAATGTCTTTTTGCAAATAGATTTCCTCATTTAGAAGAAAACAAAAATCTTCTTAGTGTTTACAAATACAGTTCCTTTCCTTAGATGT
>NW_005273833.1:0-387 GCF_000412655.1 Myotis brandtii | reverse complement strand
AGATATTAGTAACCTGGGCAAACAGTGCTGCACCTCAGCACCTGCTCAAGGCATCACTGTGCGCCCGCCCAGAACAGCACATGAGGGTCCCTCGGATGCCCCGAGTCACTGAGGAAAGGTGCAGCGAGGCTCCGAGCCTGCCATCCACTGGAGAAGGGACTGTTGCATCAGAAAGACCACCATCCCAGACGGTTAAGGCCAAAACCCGGGGCTAGAGGCTTTAGCCATTAGAACATTCCTTCGCTGATGATGCTGGGTAAGTGAGATGCTGCTGTGGCCACGGTGTAATGACACTGAGTCAAATCACCTTCTCTCGGGTCTGTCCAAGTCACTGAGACTCGTCCAGAACGGGGACTGGGAGAGGGAAAGCCACCCTTCCACCCTCCC
>NW_005273832.1:0-387 GCF_000412655.1 Myotis brandtii | reverse complement strand
GGATTAAAGTTCTCCTGCCCCAGCTGGGTCCCTTTTGGTCACTGGATTCAGGTGGGGTTCACCGCTCCGTAGCTTCTTTCCTCTTTCCTTCTCCCGCTCCGTGTTGGGAGCAGTGGGTGGGCAGTGGTGTGCTTCCCTCAGAAATACCCACCTGCCCCGGATGGTGTGGCTCGGTTGGTTGGAACGTCGTCCCCTAAATCCAAAAGTTGCACATTTGAATCCCGATCAGGGCACATACCTAGGTTTCGGGTTCCATCCCCAGTCAAGGCACATATGGCAGGTGGCCAGTCGATGTTCTCTTTCACATCGATGTGTTTTCCTCCCTCCCTCCCTCCCTCCCTTTCCTTCTATCTAAAAATCAATAAACATATCCTCAGGTGAGGATTA
>NW_005273831.1:0-387 GCF_000412655.1 Myotis brandtii | reverse complement strand
GTAGTGCAGGTCACAGAGAGACGCAAGGAACCAAGCCAGCGGGCGAAGTGCCATTTCCCACCTCCCGGGAGCTCAGGCACCTTTTGGAGGGGAGAGAGTTGTCCACGAGAACTCGTCCCATCGGTTTGGGGCCCACTCCTCAGCAGGATGGCCTCCCCAGGACATCTCCGGGCCGTGGAAAACCAGCCCGGAGTGGGCCCAGGCTCTCTCCTGCCAGGTCCCCACAACAGCCACCGCCGGGGGCCAGCCAGCACCCCGAATTCACATGCCAAGCATGGCCTGGTTGGCGTTTCCTCAGTCCAAAGTGAGCACACATGGAAGAATATGGGAAATGCAAAAATGTGCTATGAAATGGGGCTGGTCCCATTTTTCTGTTTGTTTTTTAAA
>NW_005273830.1:0-387 GCF_000412655.1 Myotis brandtii | reverse complement strand
GGACCATCCCGACCCCGTCCCTGCTGAATAGGGCTGAACCCTTTAGCTGGATCCTCAGAATCCCATTTTTGACCACTGTGTCTGAGGGAGCAATGTCACAGCTGGAGGCCACACACCCATTCACCTCACACATTCCGATAAGCCCCTCCACACACAGGGGACCCCCTCCTTCCTCCCGGCTCTGGTGGCTGCACAGGGACCCACCTCTGGGATCGGGCCATGGCCGGCGCCCTCATGGGGGCTTTGGGCAATGTAACTGTCCTCTCTCTGTCTCCCTGTCTCGTCGACAACATGAATGTCACTGAAAGGTTGGGGGCTTTATGAAGCTTCATGGAATAATCTGGGTATAACGTCTAAGCCAGCGGTTCTCAACCTGTGGGTCGCGAC
>NW_005273829.1:0-387 GCF_000412655.1 Myotis brandtii | reverse complement strand
GGAAGGACACTTAGCATATTAGCCTTTTATATAGATATTTTCTTTCTTCAGTAGCAACAACTACAAGAACTTTCCCTGCTTTTTAAATATACTATATTGTGATTGACAAATATGTGAAATCATAAGAGTAGTTTTATTTTAATAAATGAGGAAACTGGGTTCAGAGGTTGGGCAACTGGGTAACTTGTCCAAGGTCTTAAAACCAGCAAGCAGCAGATCTGACTCAAATCTGGATCTCCTGAATCCAAATTTTGCACTGTGGTACAGGAGCTGGGTATATTCTTACCTAGTGATTAGATATTTAGTGATTATGTTTGATATCATATATGTACTTTCTTACTTAGTGTTTTCTTTCACTTACTAGATTGTAAATTCTTGTAATTCATT
>NW_005273828.1:0-387 GCF_000412655.1 Myotis brandtii | reverse complement strand
CCATGCTATTGTCTGTATTTAAAGATATTGTTAAGAATAAACTTTATTTTAAAAACAGGACATGTATACACACGACAAACAAAAGGGCTCCCACGTGCAGACCTAGCCACACTGGGAAGCCTCTGAGAACTTTTCAGTGCTCCAACAGCAGTACTGTGCAGGCGGAGTAGAATAAATAATGTTTTGGGGAGAATCATAGTGACCAATAGGATAGGTAAAGAAGGGACTTTGGCCTGGCCAGTGTTGCTTAGTGGTTAGAGTGCCAGCCCACGTACCAAAGGGTTATGGTTTAATTCCCAGTCAAGGCCACGTACCTGGGTTGCAGGTTCCATTCCAGCCCTGGACAGGGTGTGTGTGGGAGACAACCAGTCAATGTGTCTCTCTCAC
>NW_005273827.1:0-387 GCF_000412655.1 Myotis brandtii | reverse complement strand
AGTAGAATGTTTATTAGCTTCAGAACCTAAGTTTACAGATGACACAGGTCACATGTTTATTGTTATTTAACTAAAGAGAAAGAGCTTTGCTATTTTGAAAAACTAATTAGGAATCTGTCATTTTATTTGTAGTCTGTAACAAGATAACATGGAATTGGAATAGTATATTTTTAATGTGAAAGAACTGAGCTGTAAAACAGAGATAAAATAGTTAATTTTTGAATTCTCATATCATTTCTAGTCTGTCATTCTGTAAAAATTATATATATAAATCTGGATTTTCTTAGCTTATTCAAGAATGTAGAAAAATGAACAGTAAAAAAATAAGAAAAAAACCCTTCTCACTGGTGCATGTACACCCTAAACATTCAGTGAGCCTCTGTCCTC
>NW_005273826.1:0-387 GCF_000412655.1 Myotis brandtii | reverse complement strand
GCTTTGTTAGGATGGATCATGGTAAGCGCAATGTGTTTGAAAAGGTCTTGTCACCTTGATGGGACTCTGTCTACAAACTCTTCTGCATATCTGGTCAGGCTGGATTTTAGGCTTTGTCTGCACCTGTCAAAAATAGTTCATACTGTGAAGTTTTTACTTCTGAGGGATACCCTTTTTTGGATGAATTCCCAGAGTAGTTTGTATCTCGGCTGGATGCCTAAGGTGTTGAAGCAGGTCTCTTCACTTTTGCTGAGCTGAATCTTTGATGTCCCCCAGCACGGCCACCTCTGGTAGTCCTATTCCACTCTCAACCTTTAGCAGCCACTCCCTGGTAAGCTTTGGGTAATGTTGCTCTACATCAGTGGTTCTCAACCTTCCTAATGCCGC
>NW_005273825.1:0-387 GCF_000412655.1 Myotis brandtii | reverse complement strand
CGCGACCCACAGGTTGAGAACCGCTGCTCTAAGACATCATCTCGAGACTCTTTGGGTAAAATTAACGGTGCACATAACTTCCAGAGTACTCCGCAACCTCCCACCCAATCCCCTCAGTTAATCATGTCAACTAAGTAGGCACTTCTGTGTTTGGATATAGCCAGTCAGCCTATGCACATGTGTTCAAATACAGCCCTGGAAACGTAATGTGGAGTCAAAATGTTGTTTTGAAAAAGCTAGTAAGATGGGAAATGAAAATAAAATGTGCCCAGTTGCCATTCCTTTTTGCTTTGGATCGTTTATTTAGCAAACACTTCCTAGTACCTACATGTTAAACATTGTGTGGGGCACTGTGAAGGATGCCACCATAGTCCTCTGGAGTTGTGT
>NW_005273824.1:0-387 GCF_000412655.1 Myotis brandtii | reverse complement strand
GTGGAGGTACTCAGGAGTGAATGAATGAATGAATGAATGAATGCAAGTAGGCATGCCACAGAGGTAGAAACCTAAGTGCAAAATGTTAAGTAACTTGCCTGATTAGAATGGCAAACACGTGGGACAAAACCAAGTCTTGTTTCACCACAAACCCTTACACTTACCAACTTTTTGAATTGCCTCTGGGTTTAATAAATCACCAAGTCCTGTCCTTTACACAGAGGGTTTGTTGCTACTAATCCTTCCACCAGAAAAACAGATGCCTGTATTGTTTTTCTTTTAGTGCAATAAGTTTTGCAACAATCCATCTACGCTCTTTCACAACATTCAAGGCCAGCAGTGGCACGGCTTAGCACTAATGTTCTTGTTAACTCTTCATGACAGGAG
>NW_005273823.1:0-387 GCF_000412655.1 Myotis brandtii | reverse complement strand
GTCATTGTTGTGGTTTGTTTGTTTACTTGGTTTTATGAAGGATATAGAAGGAGATATTCTTACTTATCTTGCCTGGAATTTGTTAGACTTCTTGAACATGTGCATTGATGTTTGAAATTTTCAACCATTATTTGTTAAAATAGGTTCTATGTTCCATCCTCTCACCCCTTTCCTTCTAGGACTCCAGTATATACTCTTTATTGCTTAATGTCTTTTTTCATTTATCACACTTTTTCATCCCCTTTCTATGCTTCATTTCTGTATATATTTTTTTTCCAATCTGGCTTCCAGGTTGCTAACTCTATTCAGCTATTTGCTTCATGCAGTTAAACCGAGTTTTTAATTTTGGTTGTTTTATTTTCATTGCCAGCATTTCAATGTCTTTTT
>NW_005273822.1:0-387 GCF_000412655.1 Myotis brandtii | reverse complement strand
AAACAAACAAAAAACAGAAGCCACATCTACCTAAAAAGATCTCATGAAAATTGCACACTATTGTAGAACACAAGACACCAAAAGTTAGAAGACAAATCCCAACGAAATCTAAAGGACCAGGAAACACTTCAAAAATCACTCAGCCTCACTGCTATGAGGGAAGTTCAAAGGAAAACAAATGTCTTTCATCGATCAGATTAGTAACTATTAAGAGTGCTGACTTCACATGTCAGGGAAGGTGTGTGAGAAGAGAGCACTGGTGCTGATGGGAGTGTGGCCAGCAGCCCAGATGTGACTAAAGAAGGCAGATTGCCCAACTGGCATGGTTGTGTGTCGACCTGTGAACCAAGAGGTCAAGGGCACATGCCCGGGTTGCGGGCTCGATCC
>NW_005273821.1:0-387 GCF_000412655.1 Myotis brandtii | reverse complement strand
AGGGTAAGATGGAGGGTGTAGTCCTCGCCCTTTCACTATCCTCCATTCTATATACAGAGTAAAAAGAAAACACTTGAAAATTAATGAATACATCACTTAAAATTATTTTGGTGAAGGCAGAGTGAGGTATAATAAAGCTTAATGCACCTATCAGATTATACCTATATGATTACAAGTTGGTCCTTAGGTGTAAGAAAAATTACTACAAGATGGCAGTATCAAAGTGGGGAACACTTAGGCCATGAAATATTAATGTAAACTAATTGCCCTGACCTCTCAATGACATCTAAATGGGAATAAGATTTCAGAACCTGGGTACTTGCAGCACATTCTACTACAATAAATAAATAAATCTATAATAATAAAAGTGTATTATGCTAATTAGAC
>NW_005273820.1:0-387 GCF_000412655.1 Myotis brandtii | reverse complement strand
ATTTCAACCAGCAGTTCCTTTGGCCCTTTGTTCTTAGTGGATTGGATTCCCTTTGGATTAAGGAAGAACAGACGTGTTCTCCCCTAAGGATTATGCCTCCATTCACACAGCTGCTGAGTCCACGGAGAACACTGATTATGCCATAAGAACCCAAAGCAGAGGTTAGGCCCACATGGATTCGGATTTGCAGGTTATCGGAGGCAAATCACTTCACTGGTCCGACCAGATTGTGGTGGTTTTCAAGCCTGGCTACATATTAGCATCACCTGGGAGCTTTCCAACCCATGGGTGTGCAAGCCCCACCCCAAACCAATCTCACCGGAATCTCTGCTGGGTGGGGCCCGGGTATCAGTACTTTTAAGATGATTCTACTGGGAGAGGCACTGG
>NW_005273819.1:0-387 GCF_000412655.1 Myotis brandtii | reverse complement strand
TTGTAATCAATGGTAAGTAAACAAATACATTTTTATATGCCTTATAGATGACAAAATTGCATGGAATTTTAAGATCAAAGAAGACTTTCAGGAAATGCGTCGATAGTGGTCAGATGGGTGGATGGATGGATGGAGCTTTGACAGGAATGATCATTGGGCATATCAGATATTCTACTTGGGTGGTCTCAGAGGTGCCGAGTGCAGGTAGTGGTGGGGTCAGTGCTGCTCCCTGTACTTGGACGGGTGGGATCCCTGAGGAAAGCAGACGTGAGGTAAACCTGCACGCCACACCCTCTGGCTTCTCTGCGGTGTGTTGCTGCTACATTGCTTTCCTTGTACTGAGCGTCTAAGGCAGTGGTTCTCAACCTTCCTACTGCCACGACCCTT
>NW_005273818.1:0-387 GCF_000412655.1 Myotis brandtii | reverse complement strand
TGAAAGGGAAACCTACATAGAGAAACTCTGAAGAAAAGAAAGGAAATTATTTGGTTAGTTATCATTTAAAGCCTACTTGGTTGTTATGATTGGTTGTCTTTAGTGTTTTGATTTTGTAACTGTAAGGCATTCACAGGCTTAGATTTTGTTTGTTTTTTTAGGTTTTCTTGCACAGGCCACCATGGTATTACAGCCACATTCGTCTAAAGGCCTCTTTGTTTGATTAAACTCTTCCTCCCTGTCTTCCTCCCTTCTTTCCCCCTTTCGTTTTCAGTAGGATCCATGTGACTTGAAAAAATTTAATCCTTAATAAGATTATTTTGGGTTTCTTATCACTTCAAATAAAGTTCAGTACTTGAGCCACAATTTATTGTTTTTGTAAAATAT
>NW_005273817.1:0-387 GCF_000412655.1 Myotis brandtii | reverse complement strand
TTATGTAATGAATAATGATTCTTGAGTCATTTAAACCACCCAGAGCTAGCAGGAAATCCCACACCTTAGCTGAGTCTAGCCTTTCCTGTTAACTTCTCAAACAAACATGCGTGTTTCTGGCTGTGATCGTCATGGTGTTGTGAGTGGTACATTTTCCCATGTCTGATGGGGGTCTTTGTCAAATTTTGGCTAGTCTCCTTGCCTTGAAGGACACAGATCCTTTAACAGCTTTCATCACTTTGCTCTTATTTTTCAAGATGTGGCTCTAGTGGAATGAGACATGCCTGGCTGGTGAGCAATCACCATCACGGATCTTCTACCTTCGTAGTCCTTAGTCACTTTTCGTTTTATTTCCAGGTCAATCACTGGACATGGCCTCTTACTGGC
>NW_005273816.1:0-386 GCF_000412655.1 Myotis brandtii | reverse complement strand
GGCGTCTGGGGAGTGAAAACTGCGAGTGCAGGTGGATAGATGTGTAGAATCATATTAGGGCCACAGGACCCTTCTTTGCTTCCCCAACATATCATCGATCCGTCAGCAAATCTCTCCGTTGCAGACATAGCCTGAGTCTCTTCTGCTGCATCCCCACTGAGCGGGCAGAACTGCCATCCCCTCTCCCCTGGACTCAGGACAGTCTCCCAAATCTCACTGCTGCTTTCATCGCTCGCTCGCTCCCCTCCAATGTGCTGCAGGGGGCTGGCTGCCAGAGAGATCATTGAGAATCAAACCAGTTCAGGTCGCTCCTCTGCTCAGAACCTGCACTGCTGCAGGACCAGTAAAGCCCCAAGCACCAGGCAGTGGCCCAGCCTCTTTCTACA
>NW_005273815.1:0-386 GCF_000412655.1 Myotis brandtii | reverse complement strand
TGGAGTTATTAAAGGCACCATTTCACCTCTTATTATAGAACACTTATTACATTTAGTATTCAAAAGGCTTCTAACCATTCCTGAAAGACCCATCTCTTCTCAGAAAGAGTTTAGATCTGTCATAGTCACTTTAGAATCCTAGACACATGGGCCCACTTCCATCTCCCATGAACTATTTTCCTAGAGTTGTGTGTGTTTGTGTATATACATGTATGTATGTGCATGTGTTTGTGTGTATGTGTGTAGGATATATACACACAGGTTAGAAATCGTAGAACACTGACAATTGCATTTGTTGCTGAGCTTCTTTTAGAATAAAGGTACATATTAAAAATAATGTATATTCATCATCATTTATAAAGAAAATGCAAATCAAAACCACAATG
>NW_005273814.1:0-386 GCF_000412655.1 Myotis brandtii | reverse complement strand
CTTGGCAGGGCCAAACCAAATGATTTCTCAGGCCTTTGGCCGGACATTCCCCATCCCTGGTAAAGGGACTCCTTATGAGTAATAAAAGGCACTCCCATCACTCAGGAAATTCCACGGGTTTTAGGAACACTCTGCCAGTAACCAGGGACAAAGACCAAGTATCTATTTCTTATTATACCACAGCCAGAGCCAGGCTGAAATGCTGGCACCGCCATACATCACGTGACTGGCTGAGTGAGGCACTCACGCTCCTTGAGCATTGGGTTCCTGGTCCATAAACATCCCAAGACCTCCCCCACCTACCTAGCAGGTAGGCTGCGTGCATCCAGGAGAGTGTGAAAGTGGCAAACAAGTGTGAGTTCAAAACTCTCCACACACATTAGATT
>NW_005273813.1:0-386 GCF_000412655.1 Myotis brandtii | reverse complement strand
AACCCTAACCCTTTCTTCATCCTATTGAGCTCCCTGGCAGCGTCCTAAGAAGGGGTATTCACGAACTAAGTTATTCTTGTGTGTTTGAAACACTTTTTCCATCTTTATATTTCATGGACAATTTGACTAGACACAGGTCTCTAGGTGAACACCTTTTTCGTGCCATTATCTGAAGACTTGCTGCTGTCTTTGCTGCCGAATAGTCCAATGCCATCCCCATTAGCCACTGGGCATATAGCTTTGCTTTTCCTCCTCTCGGCAAGCTTATAGCTTCTTGCCTTTATCTCTGGTGTTCTAATAGTTCAGAATAATTTCTTCTGATGTGGGTATTTATTTTTCATTTGTTTTGCTGTTAGACCTCTTCAACAATATATATTATCTCATCA
>NW_005273812.1:0-386 GCF_000412655.1 Myotis brandtii | reverse complement strand
AACGAATGATACAAAAGAGAATAGTCTCTGGTGATTTTTTTATTTTGACAAGGAGAAAAAAATCACGTTTAGTTTTCTGATGTTGCTTCTTGTAGCAGATACCTTTTGGAGTTCTTGCCCCATTGCTTGCTGGGAAACACCTTCCTCTGCCACAGGAATGAGGCTGGCAGCCGTGGTTAAGCAGCATGATCCCACCTCCTGTCTCGTGGGCAAAACTTATTGAATTGGATGGGTGTCTGACCCGAGAGAGCCAGTCTGTGGCTCTGCTGAAGCCGTCAGATCTGTCAGGACTTGCAGAATCAGCTCAATCTTGGGGTTTGGGACTGAAAGTTCACTTCAGAGTTGGGGCTTCTATGTCCAGGTGTTTTCTATCAGAGAAAGGGCCA
>NW_005273811.1:0-386 GCF_000412655.1 Myotis brandtii | reverse complement strand
CTTTTACAGACACTTGATTAGTAAGTGGCATATTCAGGATTGAGGGCAAGCTGTCACCATTACAAAAATATAGTCAGGGTTCAATATGTTGATTTGCAGAGTGCCACCTGACCTGGGCCCTGGATCACCCTGAGACAGCTCTGAGCCCCAAACCCTACTAGGTTTATAATGAAGCATGGGGATATATGAGTGACATTCATATGGTGTATTATTTGTAAAAAGAAATGAAAGAAAATATGCAATGTACATACAATAACCTGGTATTAAAGTTTTGAATTTTTAGATATAATTCATAGTGTTTGCCACTTAATTAAAATAGCTCATGTGTAACTATCTATGCTGCATTGCAAAGCCAGAAGTGGCTTTTTATAGGCATGGGAAAACAT
>NW_005273810.1:0-386 GCF_000412655.1 Myotis brandtii | reverse complement strand
TTTTCTCTCTCCAGACACCTAATTCTAGAGGCAGAAGCTGGGAAGGGAGGGCTGGATGCATGTCCTCAGGCCCTCGAGGGGAGGCCGCCCGGCCTCAGGTCTGAGGGAGGGAGTCTCCGTTAAAGGATTGGAAGGAGAGGGCTCTTGGGCGATGAAATACTGGGATGGCAGCAGGTCAGGTAAAGCAGCTTTACTCGCCTGGAGCGAGATGAAGAGAATTCAAAAGGAAGAGAAATGTGTGCGGGAGAGCAGTTAAGAAGAAAAGCCAGCTCACAGTAAAGGGAAATACTGCACTATAGCGTGGGACAGAAGCTGGAGGCATTTGTCTCTCTGGTTTCCTCTCCTGGTGAGAGTGGAGGGGCTGAGCTCAAAGCCTAATTGTGAGG
>NW_005273809.1:0-386 GCF_000412655.1 Myotis brandtii | reverse complement strand
TTGAGCGTCTGCCCCCTGGTGGTCAGTGCACGTCACACAGTCCAGTCATTCCGCCGTTTGGTCGATTTGCACTTTAGCCTTTTATTATATACGATGTCACCCCAGTGCATTCAATGGAAAGAATAAATAACAAATAAATTGGCTTCTTCCGTTTGTAATTCTCATCTATCTCCTGCTTTGAAAGGCAGGGGTATCTATCTGGGTGGTACTGGCATTTCTGGAGTGTTGATGAGCGTACTGCTGGCAAAGAGCAATTGCTGGAAATAGCGGCTGATGGCATGCGAAACGCTGCCCGTGACTTAGCCTAATTAGGGTGACACCATCAAGGGACACAGCAGTGGAAATAAAAGTTCTCATCTCGGTGCCTCCATAGCACACCCACCACT
>NW_005273808.1:0-386 GCF_000412655.1 Myotis brandtii | reverse complement strand
TCATGTCACTACATTTCTGAAACTAAAAGGGATCTTGTAGACCACTGAATCCAGTAACACTACAGAATACTGGGTTTTTGTGGGTTACATAAAAAATAAGTATTTCATGATCAAACACTTCTGAGAAAGGAGATTCACTCTATGCCCTATTGAGGAGCTACCCTTTACATTGATATATTTCTGTCTTTTGAGGTTTCAGAGCAAATAAACCTTTGCAAATAGGTTAACCTCAGAATTTCCGTAGAGTATCTCATAGGACCAGTATCCTGTGGAACATTCTTTGAGACACAGTGATTGGGCTACAATACTCACTTTGTAGATGAGTAAAAAAGGATATGAGGGCTTAGCAGGAGTCATGAGATGAGCCACGACTGGACCCCAAGGCT
>NW_005273807.1:0-386 GCF_000412655.1 Myotis brandtii | reverse complement strand
AGAGAATCATTGGTCAGCTGCCTCCTGTACACCCCCTACTAGGGATGGCGCCCACAACCTCCTGGTTCATAGGTCAACACTCGACCACGGAGCCACTCCGGTTGGGCATAAGGGTCTTGCATCAAGGTCAAGCCCTGGTCTGGGTCCCGGTGCCGTGGGGACAACGTCCACGGGAAAGCCTGGTGGGGGGCCCGGGGCTCTCTGTCGTCTCACATTTCTTCCTACGTCTCCCTTGGCTTCAGACACAATGCCAGGTGCCTGGGAAGACAGACATAGGTGGACAGTGGCTGAGAGGACAGACTCCGCAGCCAACCCCTGCTCTGCTGCTTTTCAGCTGTGTCTTCTATTATTTTTTAATATTTTTATTGATTTCAGGGAGGAAGGGG
>NW_005273806.1:0-386 GCF_000412655.1 Myotis brandtii | reverse complement strand
TAAACAACGTGAAATGATCCTAAAGCAAAACTGGAAATAGAGTGATGGACGGTCTTTTAACCTCAGGAAGCAGCAGCTCTAGGACCAGGTCTAGATGCTGTGTCTCTACCAAGTTCCCCCAATAAGATGAGAAAGCCTGCGTAGGTCTGCGGACTTGCCCTGGGGAAGGACTGTTCTAGAGGACGGCATTTGATACTGAGAGTGCAATTGGACGCTAAATGGTCATTATTATCTCCTGATTAAAAGATGGGCATTCAGAGCACAGTGTCATGCTTGCCAACGTGACCGTGAAGTCGTCAGCATACTGACAGTCCAATTACAGTTGTCCTCATTTCTTCCTGATGGGAATCATGGCAATGTCAGAGGACGCGACAGCACTGAGCTAC
>NW_005273805.1:0-386 GCF_000412655.1 Myotis brandtii | reverse complement strand
TCCATATTTATTTATTTAATTGCTCCCCAAAGGAATATTTTTTCTATTGATCTATTTGTCCATCTTTATGCCAATATCACGCTGCCTTGGTTAC
Organism: Myotis brandtii; assembly: GCF_000412655.1. Lineage (NCBI taxonomy): Eukaryota > Metazoa > Chordata > Mammalia > Chiroptera > Vespertilionidae > Myotis > Myotis brandtii. The sequence goes on along the minus strand of NW_005273805.1, from coordinate 292 downwards.
TGGAGCCTTATAGTAAACTTTAAATCAGAGTAAATCCTCCAACTTTGCTCTTCTTGTTCGAGACTGTTTGGGTTAGTCTAGGTTAGTTCCATTTCTATTTCCATTATAAAACCAGTTCGTAGAGTTCTATTACAAAGTTTGCTGGGAATTTTATTTAAAATGCATTTGATCTATGCATCAGTTTGGAGAGCATGGTTATCTTAACAGCAATGAGTCTTCCAGTCCATGGACATGGTATATATCCCTATTTATTCAGGTCTTTAATTCACTCCACAATGTTTTGCAGTTTTCA
>NW_005273804.1:0-386 GCF_000412655.1 Myotis brandtii | reverse complement strand
GCAGAACGCAGTAGGGTGGTGGCCGTTTGATATCGCAGGCGTTCCGCGAGGCCTCTGCGTAAGCCTCGGTGCTTCTTTGGTAACAAGAAACCAAGGTTCGCTCAGACTAAATGAAAGTCTGAGTGGAGAAGGGGCTCCAACCAAGGAACTCACCAAAGGAACGCATTCCCCCATCCAAGTCGGCATGAAGTAAGGCTCTGGTTCCTGGGACCCAGAAGCTGCCCACCAAATTCAGAAGCTCTTATTCTGCAAAATCTAGCAGCACTGCGGTGAGGAGTGATTTAGGAAGAGAGGAGAGACCTTAGTCAAGCACCTACTAGGTGCAACCTCTCTTTCTCTCTGGAGCAGCGATCGCCAACCTTTCGGACCTCACAGACCACCAGTTG
>NW_005273803.1:0-386 GCF_000412655.1 Myotis brandtii | reverse complement strand
CTCTGTCTTTCCCTCACTCTTCCACTCTCTCTAAAATAAATAAAAAAATAATCCTCGGGTGAGGATAGAAAAAAAGATAACTAATAGATGGCTGAGGACTGGGAATAAAGAGTTGGTGGTGGGTAATGTGGTGGCTGAAACTTGCATCTTGTTCTGTCTCCACAATGCACTTTTCTTCCATGCATTCTGAGCTGCATGGTTATCAGGAAACTGAGCACCAAGTGCCTGTCAGCAGGAGCCACGGAGAAGGTTTCCATGGCCACATTTGGCAGAGGGGGTGGAGGAATTGGATGGGTTGAGCCTTTGGAAAAGTTCTTTAACAGGACATGTCCTTTCGCCATTTCTCCTTCCTGCCTGTCTGGATTTCTGATGCCATCGGTGGAGCT
>NW_005273802.1:0-386 GCF_000412655.1 Myotis brandtii | reverse complement strand
TTTTTTTTTCCAGTTTTGTCATTAAAGATCCTGTCAAAAAAAATCCTAAAATACACATGCCCTTAACTGCCATGATTTTATTTCTGTGAGCTAGATTCCCATAAGTGGGAGTGCTCTTAACAGGGTTTACAAAATGACTTCTGAAATCATTCCATAACATCCTTCTGTCTTCTTTTGGACTTGGCTTAGTTCTGGCTTTAATTTTATAAACATGTGTCAAAATGGTTTATTACCTTTCTTCAGAATCTCGGTGTATCTGTCTGGGTTCTTGGTTGAAAACAAAAGAAACCAACTTAGGTAACAAACCAACAATATCCAAGCAGGAAGTACATCAGTCATTAACACAACTGGGAGAGTGCTGGAATAATAGAGTCTCAGAACAAGGG
>NW_005273801.1:0-386 GCF_000412655.1 Myotis brandtii | reverse complement strand
CACGCCTCTCTCCACCCCCCAGAAAGAAAATAGGTACCTTGATCTTTACTGCTTCCATATAAGGACCGCTGTGCCCCGTAACCAGCGAGCATCATGGGAACACTCTCTGCTCTTTAGATAGGCTTTCCAAAAATAATAGACGCCACGGATTCCCACAGGCAGCCCGGGCCTCGCCTGCCCACCCACCGGAGGGGACGTGCTAGCTCAGCCGGCTGAGGGACGCTGGAGGGGCACGTGCCTGTTCTGACAAAGGCAAGTGCTTATGGGAGGAGAACCAAGTGTAAGAACGAGCAAGTTTAGGGTCTAGCCCTAGCCAGTGTGGCTCAGTGGGTAGAGCACTGGCCTGCGGGCCGAAGGGTCCTAGATTCGACTCTGGTCAAGGGCAC
>NW_005273800.1:0-386 GCF_000412655.1 Myotis brandtii | reverse complement strand
TAAAAAATCAATAAAATATATTTTAAAAAATTTACAGTATACAATTCAGGACTTTTAGTATATTCCAGAATTGTGCAATTATCACCACTAATTCCAGAATTCTATATCTACTAGCAGTCACATACCCCTTCCTCTCAGCCCGTGGCAATCTCTAATCCACTTTCTGTCTCCATGGATTTTCCAATTCTGGATATTTCATACAAATGAAGTTGTAGAATATGTGGCCTTTTATGTCTGGTTTCTTTCACTAGCATGTTTTCAAGGTAAGTTCATTTATGTTGTAGCATGCTCAGTATTTCATTCCTCTGTATGGCCAAATAATATTCCATTGTTTGGCTATACCACATTTTGTTTACTCATTGGCTATCCTGTTTATTTATTGGCTA
>NW_005273799.1:0-386 GCF_000412655.1 Myotis brandtii | reverse complement strand
AAAGGGCTGTGATCACAGTCAGTCTCTTCCCACCAGCAGGCGCTCGCTTTCTGCGGCCCGGACGCCGAGTCCGCTAATACCGTCGCTGCTTAATGTGCCATGCTGCCCTACAGTTCTTTTCTGTTTTCACATTTTCTAAGTAGACTGGTCTCAGCGTCTCAGTTATATAATCTCCCCTCCCCCCGATTTTCACTCAGTTAGGCCATTTTATTTTAAGGGGCATTAAAGGTAAAGAGATGCAATATGAAGACCATAAACATCCAAATAAGAAAAATGGTCTTTGTTCCCCGGCCAACGCTGGCTTCCTTGTGAACAAGTACGTGGGATACGCGTTTCTTCCACACGAGAGCATGCACCCACGGACTGGAACACGCATCACGGACTGG
>NW_005273798.1:0-386 GCF_000412655.1 Myotis brandtii | reverse complement strand
TGTACTCTCCAATGTAACCAGAGGGAGTCCTTTGATGTTATTTTGTCATGTTCCTATCAGTCTTTAAGCACTTCCTTATTTCAGGCACAGCAAGATGACAAAGGCACATCTATCACTTTCTTTGCCCTGTACTTAGAATCAGCCATATTTCGAAAGAGCCAGAATTCTTTTTTATTTCTTTTCTTTATCTTTTGCACTCAATGAGTCTCTTGCCATTCATTTAAAATTCTTATACTGAGTGCTTACTATGGACCAACCACCCATATGAACAAGACAGATAAGCTCTCATATCTCATGGCATTTACATTTCCAGGGGGAAGACAAATGTTATACAAATATATACAGAAATCTATATATATAAAAGCTTAAGTGACCGGCCAACTGGC
>NW_005273797.1:0-386 GCF_000412655.1 Myotis brandtii | reverse complement strand
TCTCTCCCTCTCCTTTCCTCTCTAAAATCAGTAAAAACACTCAAAAAAAATTTAATGGTATGGTTTCTGTTTTCTGACTAGACCTTAACTAATACAGTATTTAATGTCATATTTCTACTATATGTTTGAAGTGTTTTATAATAAACCAATTTTTGATCAGTCATTAAATATTTTACATAAAACAATGACTTTCCTTTGTTTATTTCTTTTAAGGGGTCCAAAATACATAACCAGAGCCATGATTATATTGTATGTATATTTTTACTAATACATTTTGAGAGAAGATTTATTTACATAAACTCTTAAAAATATGCATATTGCTTCTGTTAACTCATGTTTTTCAAGACAATATTGGTGATTATTTACGCACAATCTGATTTGCTGTA
>NW_005273796.1:0-386 GCF_000412655.1 Myotis brandtii | reverse complement strand
TGCCCCCTGGTGGTCAGTGCATGTTATAGCGACCGGTGGTTCCGGCTGTTTGGTCGTAACGGTCGCGTAGGCTTTTATATATACTGATATCCTTTTACAATGTACTTTGACGTCACTCCAAAACTCTCTTTCTCTTCCCTCCGCACGGAGCCATCATGCCAACTAAAAGAGCAACCCCTTAGCAAGGGGGAAGCAGATTAGGCCTCAAAATGTTAAACTGTGTAAATAGCATTTGAGGCACAGAAAGATCAATTGTCCTGAGGCTCATGGGCTATGGTCTGGAGTCACAGGGGTGGATGGTCAACACAAGAGCAGACATGGAGACCCAGCTGATGGCGTTCTATCTCCTTGGCTCTCACACGACCACATAAATCATCCAACTACAT
>NW_005273795.1:0-386 GCF_000412655.1 Myotis brandtii | reverse complement strand
TGTGAGAGAATAAATTTCTGCTGTTTTAAGCCATTTCTGTTGTTATAGCAACCACAGGAAACTAATACACTCAGTTACCTGGGTCAGACCTCCAGTCCCTACAGCTTTATTCAAGTCATTGTTGTGACTTGTGCACTCAAGTGTATCCCAGCACACTAATTTCTATGATTTTTCTGAGGAAATCTGATTTTTCCCTCCCTCAACTGACTCAGGCAACTTGGCATCTCCTGTGTCATTCTGATCCCTTGAGAATAAACTTGGGGAAACAAAAGCCAAATGAATATTCAAACATTAATTTTCAAGCTCAACTATTGACTCCCAATGAAGTATGCCCCCTCCACTGAGCTCCTCTCTCTCATCTAAACTGCAATGCTGCACAAACTGTC
>NW_005273794.1:0-386 GCF_000412655.1 Myotis brandtii | reverse complement strand
CCAACGACGAGATGAAGTCATGTGGGAACATGGTCTTTGCCGGCCATGATTTCCCTCTTTACACCCAATTTCCTTATCAGTAAAATGGGAAAAGCGTTGTTGTGGGAGTCGCTGGGTATGTGCTCAGTGCCTGGCATGACGGGGCTCCCAACAAGCGTAACTCCCCCCCTGTGGTGCACTTAGTAAAAATGTGAACATGTGTGCACCCAGCATTGGAGCCCCTACATGTATAAAGCGAATAATCGCAGACCTGAAGAGAGGAACGGACAGCAATGCGGTAATAGTGGGGGACTCAGAACCCCAAGTTCAACAATGGACGGCTCATCCAGACACAAAGTTAAGAAGGAAACACTGGACCAGTGGTTCTCAACCTTCTGGCCCTTTAA
>NW_005273793.1:0-386 GCF_000412655.1 Myotis brandtii | reverse complement strand
CCAACATTCCTGCTTGGGTCTTCTTGCCCATCTCCTGGCCCCCTGGCAGCACGGGAGCTAAGCAGTGTGGCAGTTTTGTGATTAGTTTGTTTTCTTTAGTGGGAAGGAGAACGCAGTTCAGTGCACCCCTCAGTGAGCCACTGGCAATAGCCGCTGCCGTGAGCTAAGAACCTGCTCTCTGGAAGCTGTCACAGGAGTGCAGGCACCCTCCACGCACACAGGCAGACCCCCTGCAGAAGACCCCCCTGCAGAAGCGCCACAGAGCCAAGGAGCTGTGTGAGGCAGCGCAAGGAGGGGAGCGGTGAGAGTCACTCTTCCACGTCGGCCTGGGAGTCCGAGGCCGCCTGTGAGGAAGTGGCTCCGCGCTGGGTTCTGGATGAGGAAAC
>NW_005273792.1:0-386 GCF_000412655.1 Myotis brandtii | reverse complement strand
AAAAAAAAATAGGGTAAAGTTACAAATGAAAAGAGCTTCGGTCCTCACACAGAAGTATCTATTATGCACCAACAATGATGGAAACATTCATTGGGTTATTTATTCACTTAGTACATGGTGATTGGGGGCTGTTGTCTGCTAGTCACTGGCCTAGGTCCCCAGGGATTCAGAGAGAAGAGAAAGTTCCTGCCCTAATGGGGTGCCCATGCCAGTGAGGGATTCAGATCAATGGGGAGGGAACACATACAAGCATTCCTGAGAGAGAGGAAAACAAAGTAAGTGAGGGGCCCATACTGGTAGCATGGGGCAGGACTGAGGACTGCATTGGAGCTGAGAGCTCAAAGATGGTAAGAAGTCAGCCATGGGGAAGTGGGTGAGAATGTTCC
>NW_005273791.1:0-386 GCF_000412655.1 Myotis brandtii | reverse complement strand
GTATTTTATTAAAGAACACTTCAACATAATAAAAGAGCTAAACCAGGGTGGTCACATTATTCTTTTTATTAAATTATTCCCTTGTAATAAATGTAGCAATGCCTTCACTTACCGTTTCTTACCAGGAAATCTAAATTTTCCAAATCTAAAATCTGGAACATAGGCCCTCACAACATTAGTCTGCTTGAAGTTCTACTCTAAAAGCTGATCCAGAACCAATGGACGAGTGGAAAGAATTTTTACTAAGTTTTCCAGAAGTTAGTGTTTCTTCTTTTAAGTGAAATAAAGTGTAGCTACCTAAAATATAGGTTTGATTAGGTATCACTGGACTATATATTTTTTAACTATATTTTTATTAATCTCAGAGAAGAAGGGAAAGGGAGAGA
>NW_005273790.1:0-386 GCF_000412655.1 Myotis brandtii | reverse complement strand
AGCCAGGGGAAGGAAGGCCTATTGAGCGAATCTTCTTGCAATGGCCTTCTAGTGTTCTATAAATGTCAGTTAGGTCAAGTTGGTGGATAGTATTGTTCAAGTCTTCTTTCTTTTTATGGATTTCCTGTTTACTTGTGCTATAAATTAGTAAGGGCCACATGTTGAAATGTCCACTATAAACTCTGAATTTGCCTATTTCTCCCTTCAGTTGGGAAGCAGTCTTTGTTTTATGTATTTGAACCTGTCTCATTAGGTGCATACAAATTCATGGTTTTTGTGTCCTGTTGATGAATTGAATGTTTTGACATTTTGAAATATTCCTCTTTATCTTTTTATTAATTGTTCTGAAGTCTAGTTTATCTGATAGTAAAATAGCTTTCTTTCTT
>NW_005273789.1:0-386 GCF_000412655.1 Myotis brandtii | reverse complement strand
TATGTTCTGGCACTTTTGGTCTGTTTGAATTCCACATGTTTTGCAACTATATCACAGAGCTACAATATACAAACATATTCTTTCATCTCTCATGTCATCTCTGCGTTAGAGATTAAACTATCAACCTCACGGGCAGAAAAAGAAACCAGCTATAATGCACACACTACTGTCAGTTACTTAAACTGCCTATTTCCAAAATCTATTTGAAAAAGCTGAAACCAAAGTTACAGTCAGACCAGGAAATAAAAATAGAAGATCAAAATCATTAAAGAAAGCCAAAGAAAATGGCCTGTAATTATCCAGCAAGAGCACTGGGTAAAATTTTATACTCAAAGGTAGGAGAGGTATGTCAGTTATATCTCAATTTTTAAAAAGTGATTTTTTTT
>NW_005273788.1:0-386 GCF_000412655.1 Myotis brandtii | reverse complement strand
CCCCCAGTCATGGCTCCAGCTGCTCTGACCCTCCACCTGCCAGTTCTTCCCACACATTTCCTCCTAGGAGCCCTGATTGTAGTGTTTGGTTTTCCTCACCCCTTCCTTCCTACCTGGCTCTACCACTCCCTGGACCTCCTTTCCAGTGGCTCTATGGCCTGGCTACCCAGGGTGTCCCAAATAGCCCACATAGCCCTGTGTGGGACCAGAGCCACAGGGCAGATGTACAGCCCTTCCTGGCACTTTTCCTCTCCTCCTTCCCACCATCTGGGCATCTCTGGGTCCCTCCTGTATTTCCATGTCAAAGGTCTCAGAGGGGTCATCTTAACTCATTTGTCCTCAACTGAGCACTGCCACCTGCTCTAGTTACTGCTTTTCTAGGTTAT
>NW_005273787.1:0-386 GCF_000412655.1 Myotis brandtii | reverse complement strand
TTATTTCAAAAGGGACATGATGCCTATGATGAGAATTTAACAGTGACAGACAAATGGGGAGAAACAGGATTTGCAGAAGTCACAGTAGTGTATGTGGAGATCTCAGCTGAGAATTGAAGAGCACATAGGAAACCGTGGTTTCAGTGGTAGATACAAAGACCATAGACGAAAGGCAAAAGGATATCTACTTCTAAAGTGGTTGAAAAATAGGACGTGTTCTCTGACCTCTCACTTAAAGGTCTTCTTGATCTTCCAAGATGGTATTTTACCTAGTAGTCAAGGAGCCAAAATTAAAGAAAATCATTTTTCACCTTTAGTATTTAAATCATTATTGATTTTTTTAAAATATATATTCTCATTGATTTAATATTGTGGAAAAGAGAAAA
>NW_005273786.1:0-386 GCF_000412655.1 Myotis brandtii | reverse complement strand
TCTTATCTCCCATTCTCTCTCCTCTATTTCATCTCAGAAGATACCATCTTCTCTAGGAAACAAGTGCTTAGTTTTGGTTTTCTTACCTTCTCACAATCAAACCTAGTTTCCTGTAGCAACAAATTACCACTCTGTGGCTTAAAACAACACAAGATTATATTCCTGGGGTTCTGGAAGCTAGAATTCCGAAAGTGTGGCTTAAGGAAATAAAATTAAGGTGTCAAAAAGGCTGCACTCTTTCTCAAGACTGTAGGGGAGATTCTGTTTTCTTGTCTTTTTCACTACTAGGGGCTTCCTGCATTCCTTGGTTCATGGGCTCCTGCCAGCATTGGCATTCCTGGGATCTCGGCTTCCACTTTCCTATTTCCTTCTTTATCCTGATCATC
>NW_005273785.1:0-386 GCF_000412655.1 Myotis brandtii | reverse complement strand
TGGTACCAGCCCGAGAGCATGCACTCCTTAAGTATTTACTGAATAAATGATTGACTGAGTGATTGAAAATCAGACGTAGTTATACTCTGGCAAGTCATAAATATACCATCACACCATGGAAATTAAAAACATGCATATTGGTTTAAAAATCTTTAAAACTAACTATAAGAGCAAACAACAAACAATCAGAGCAAATTCTTGTTTCCTTTTTCCCCGCAATATTTTTAAAAGCTTAACTTTTTCTTCTTCACTTCACTACATTCTCCATTCTTTAATATACAAATGAAACACGAAAATTAAACTGGAATGTGTGGTGTTCCCCTGGGCAGGATGCAAAGGTGTCTTCCTGGGTTCTTGTCCAGGTGGATTTGAAGGATGAAGCCATG
>NW_005273784.1:0-386 GCF_000412655.1 Myotis brandtii | reverse complement strand
AGAAGAGCGCAGAGAAAAAGGCTCCATCTAGTGGCAGCCGCGTGCTGTTTTGAGGGACCAGACTTGAGAACCAGATCCATGGGCCTTGTTTCCCAGCTCTGCTGTGTGATGTTGGGCAGCTCACTCAGTCTCTCTGAGCACAGGCAGCGCTATGACATGATCTAACCACTTCTGTTTTACTCCACTGCGCTGTCCTGGCCAGACCCATCCTCATCCCCGGCCTGGGTTATTAAAAGATGAGGACACTGTTGTTCCCTGTGGTACCCCCATTGCCTCCAACCATGCCTGGCTTATAGGAGGCGCCCAGTCACTATTCATGAAATAAATAAGTGAAAGGCAAACCAGGGGACTGCCTGGGCCTCAGATCTGCAAAGGCCTATGGGAAC
>NW_005273783.1:0-386 GCF_000412655.1 Myotis brandtii | reverse complement strand
GCCGTTCGATCTGCATATTAGCCTTTTATTATATAGGATTATACAAGGTTGTGAAAGGGAGACAAAGGCAATCCATGTGGATCACCAGATGAAGGGAATGAATTCAGACAATCAATAGGGATTCGATAAGTAAAATTCTCTGCTGCATGAGAACATTGTTCTGCTAATCTCTATACCCCTGATGCATGGCAGGATTCTTGACCTATAGTACAGGTGCACTGGATAATTTTGAATGAATAAATGAATACAGAAAAAATGCCCTATATACCTCCTCTTCCATTTCACTTTGAAATGAAGTATGTTGCCTAAGACATATCTCTCATAATAATTCCATCCAGAGTTAACATGAGGAATATATTGGATTTCCCTCAGAAATTAGTGACATA
>NW_005273782.1:0-386 GCF_000412655.1 Myotis brandtii | reverse complement strand
TCCGGAGAGCATGTGTTGGAGAATCATTGTTGTCAACTTTCATTTAACGGGAGAAACACGTGGGCCCTCTGGGCTGTCGCTGCTGCTCGGTCCTCCAAAGCTGAGTCTGAGGCTGGGTTTCGAGGGCAGGTGAAGAGCCGCATCTGTATTTCCTGCAGTGCGTGCCTCCCCTGGGAGCGCAGGGAAGGCTTAAAGATCAACCTCTTCTTTTCTTTTAAAAACTGTTGCTGAGCTCTCATGTGGGCTCAGCCCAAGCCGGGAAATCAAGCAGCAGCGCACGCTGCGGAGCCTGCTGTGTGCTTTCTCTGCCCGTGACCTTCGCTACGGAGACACGCAGGACGCGGTCTCTGCTCCGTTCACGCGGGCCTGGAAGAACCAGGTCGTTT
>NW_005273781.1:0-386 GCF_000412655.1 Myotis brandtii | reverse complement strand
ATACTTAATATATAGATTGAAAGTGGCATATACACACACTCTAAGATAAACATTTTTTCGGGTAGAATGCTGATTGGAATGTAACTGAGAATAGAGCTACACATATTATAGCTATTAACATCTTGTTCTGATAAGAACGCACAGCCAAAAGAGCTTCCAGACCACTGACACAGAAGTTTTTATGCATTATACTTCACTATAGAAATAAAGAGATTTTTAAAAAAGTTCTATTTGCAAAGATTAGAAAAACTATCTCAAATTATAGACAAAGATTTGCTATCTATGTTAAATCTAACAGAACTTTGATAATTATTTTTGTTGTTGTTTAGGCAGTCTTTGTGCCCTATTTAATAGCCACAAAATGCCAGGAGGGCTTCAATGTAATG
>NW_005273780.1:0-386 GCF_000412655.1 Myotis brandtii | reverse complement strand
TGTCCCTGCCCCACCTCCGGGCTCTGCTTTGGGGACCACACCTGGGGAAGCGGTGTCCTAGGGTTCATTTACATGAAGATGAAGGAAATTTCCAGGAATGACCCTCAGTTTAGAAGGTTCAGGCCAGAGTATGAGCTCCAGGGGTCACAGTAAAGGGGCTGGAGGGTCTTGGCGGGGGGAGGGGGGACGCAGGAGCCCTGAGTGTGTTGGGAGGAAGGTCCCGTGATGAGTGACAGGAGCTGGGTCTCCCGCAGTGACTGGAAGGGGAGGACGGGGTGGCACATGGGGTCTCATGGAGAGTCAGCTCTAACCGAAGCCTCCCCGGGGGTGAGGGGGGCCTGGGGCGGGTGGTACAGGGGCCAGAGGGTCAGGAAGTGGACGGGCAG
>NW_005273779.1:0-386 GCF_000412655.1 Myotis brandtii | reverse complement strand
TGAGGTTCATGCTATTATCACCACTTAACAGATAAGAATCTGAAAGCACAGTCAGTCTTCCTAATGTGTCCAAGATGACATGGAGATAAGATTAGAACCCAGATCAACCTAACTCCAAAGCACATGCTATTAACCACTCTTCACACTGCCACACATGCCCCCAAATCCAGATCTGAAGTTCATCTCTCCTTGAGAGAGTGAGTGAAAAGACACCTGCCAATGCCAAAATGGTACACACCAGACGTGGGGCACCTTCTCTGGGGGCGCAGTCCAGCCTCCCCAGACAGTACTTGAAATTTCCCTTGTCAATCATCTCCATTTCTAAAAAGATACTGTTATCACAGGTAGTTGAATAATCTATATATATAAAACCCTAATATGCAAAT
>NW_005273778.1:0-386 GCF_000412655.1 Myotis brandtii | reverse complement strand
GGTGGATGGAAGCTTGCAACTGCCATCCCATCAAAAGCTTCTGAGAATGCTCATCTCTGCTTTCTCTGCCAATGTTATATATTAGCGGCCCTTTTAAATTAAGAATCCTACGACAGGCTTATTGACCATTTGTATTTCTTCTGTTTATTTCTTATTCATACTTTTTAATCCATTTTTCTATTGGGTTTTCTGTCTTTTATTTTAATAATACATTTTACTTAACCCAACATATCCAAATATTGCCATTTCAATATGTAAGCAATATAAAATTATTGAGATACATCTTTAAAAATATTTAGTCTTTGGAATCCACTACAGCATATCTCAATTTGGACATTAAATTTTCATCAAAACAAATCTAGAGACAGAGAAGCATCGATCAGATG
>NW_005273777.1:0-386 GCF_000412655.1 Myotis brandtii | reverse complement strand
TCATTCCAGTCTTCTCTTGCTGATTGCTTCATTGACTGTCAACCTATTTGAGTCTTTATATTTAAACTAGAGGCCTGGTTCACGAATTCGTGCATAGGTGGGGTCCAGCCGGCCTGCCCCGATGGGGGCCAATTGGGGGTGGGCAGGCGGGGGGTAAGGGCTGTGGGAGGTTGGCTGGCCGGCCCCACCCCTTATAAGGGTGAGGGGGACAATCAGGGGCCAGGCTGGCCAGGGGGAGGGGCCGCAGGAAGTTGGGGGGGCCGGTTGGCCACCGCAGTACGTATCATAGTGACCAGTTGTTCCGGTCGTCCCGCCATTCCGGTTGCTTGGCTTTTATATATATAGATTGCATCTCATATAGGCAACATATAGTTGGATCTTGCTTT
>NW_005273776.1:0-386 GCF_000412655.1 Myotis brandtii | reverse complement strand
TCACTCCTGGTGTTGTACATTTTATGGGTTTAGACAAATTGATAATGACATAGTTTCACTGCCCTAAAAATCCGCTGTGCTCCATCTATTCCTCCCTCTCTCCCCACAAATACTTGGCAACCACTGATCTTACTGTCCCAGTTTTGCCTTTTCCAGAATGTCATTAGAGTTGGAATCATTCAGTGTATAGTCTTTTCAGAGTGGCTTCTTTCACTTAGTATAGGCAATTAAGGTTCCTCCATGTCTTTTCATGGCTTAATAACTCACTACTTTTTTAGCACTGAATAATATTCCATTATCTGCATTTACCACGGATCACTTATTCATTCACTTATTGAAGGACATCTTGGTGGTTACCAAGTTTGGGCAATTATAAATAAAGCTGT
>NW_005273775.1:0-386 GCF_000412655.1 Myotis brandtii | reverse complement strand
ATCACATTCACTGAAAGAGAAGCATGCATTTATTTTCCATGGAGATCAATCAAAGATGTACTATTCTTTTTCACATGGAAACTAATGACAGTTTAACAGTTATTACCGTTTAGATTTTCTTTTCCTATTTAAGTGTTTTGTTTTATTTTGTTTTGTTTTGTTTTGGCACAGGTTGAATATGTCATCCCATCCTTAAAGTCAAATGTATTGTTATTTACATATGCTCCTATTACTGCTGAGTTATGAGGCAATGGCAATGCATATTTTCTATTCTAAAAATAAAATAAGGCAATTTAGCCTTTGTGTTATTAAAATTAGAAAATGGTGGAAGCTTTCATTTTTAAACAGCACAACATTTTCATTCTCATTGTGGAAAGAAAATAAAC
>NW_005273774.1:0-386 GCF_000412655.1 Myotis brandtii | reverse complement strand
AAAGAGTATTACATATGTCTCCTTTTTTTTAACTTTTTAAATATGGTCTGAAGGCCTACTTGATTTGACCCAAGTCCACTTTTCCACCCTTATTCTGTAGCACCCTCCCCTATTCTCCATTTTAGCCACACTTCCTTTTTGCAGTACTTCAAATGTTCCATGCTCAGAATCATAGAACATAGTGGTGCATCTGCCTAGATCACTCTTCAACTCCAACATCCACAGGAAACTGCAGTTACACACAGAGTGAACTCTGTTGGCACTTACCTGGGCCTGGCTGTCCCTAACCTGAAGACTAGAACAGACACCCTTTTTATATAATCTCCAAACATGTGGAGAAAGTGGCATTTAATACACTAGAGGCCCAATGCACAAAATTCGTGCAA
>NW_005273773.1:0-386 GCF_000412655.1 Myotis brandtii | reverse complement strand
GCCCCGCCCACCTGCTCCTCCACCGCTGCCTGCCAGCAGCGGGTCAGGTTTTTCACGATGCTGCTGGGAAGCCCCGGGGTAGCCAGGGAGCCCCAATCGTGGCTTCTGTTCCTGCCGTCTGTGGAGACAGGGAGGGCAGAGGCAAGGTGGGGGCAGCCCTTCAGCTCCTGGGTCCCCATTCAAGGCTGAGCCCGGGGGCCTTTCCTGACATGCTGCCACCCCAAATGATGCTCCTGGTGGGGTGACACACACTTGGAAGAGGAATAGGCTGAGCACACAGGGAGGGGTAGGGTGAGGAGGGACAAAAGCCGTAGAATGAGTGGGGCACACAGGGCAACGCCCGCACCGAGCTCCCGCCTGAGTCCTCCGGTACTCACTGGGCCGAC
>NW_005273772.1:0-386 GCF_000412655.1 Myotis brandtii | reverse complement strand
CCTCTGAGCACAGGTGCAGCAATTGTGTTCAAACTCAACCTCGGTCTTCCCACTGTGGTCACACGTCAGCAGCAGCAGGATCTCGGTTGAGTGATCAGGGAAACCAGGAGCTCAGCCACCCCTCTGCGATCAGGCAGCGGAGAGGCATCTAAGCCAACAGTCAGAATCAGCTAGAACTATGAAAACAATGATGGCACAACGTGGTGCTTTTTATTGGAAATGTGTGATTTATTATTACCCACATTTTAAGCAATTTAACTTGTTTATGGCTGGCAACAAATGGTGTAGTTTGAAAAATCACATCTAATGAATGCATGTAATAAATCCCTTATTTTAGACATAAATAAAAGATGTGTAACATTTATTAGTAAAGAAGTGCCACTTCT
>NW_005273771.1:0-386 GCF_000412655.1 Myotis brandtii | reverse complement strand
GTGTGAACAGGGCAGACACAGTCCCTGCCTCCAGAGGGCTTACCATCTATGGAAAGCCCTGGTTCAGGGATAATGGCACAAGGCTACCAGCCAGGCGATGGGGTACCAGGAAGTCAGCTGCGAGGTGCTGAGTGTAAGCACCGGGCGTGGGAGGTGCAACTTCTCCAGGGAAGAGGTGTAATGGGAAACGCCAGGGCTGAGGAAGTTGGCTCCACTGAGGGGTGTGAGGGAAGGCCATTCTGGGCAGAAGGGAGAGCTTGGGCCTCCCAGAGCTGGTGAGCCTGGCACTCCCGAGGACCGGGGAGAGGGCCGGGATGACTGCAGGGCAGAGAAGGGAGAGAGGAGGTGCAGAGGGTGGTCCCACCTTCCCCTCAGACACCAGGTTC
>NW_005273770.1:0-386 GCF_000412655.1 Myotis brandtii | reverse complement strand
GATGCTGGGTATCCCACAGTGGAGTGGTCCCAATGTGTCTCCTCCAGTAAGGAAATCACTGTGGTGAAGATTATAGAACATTAAAGGCTCTGAAAAGTCCTGCAGTAAAGATACCTACATCATGTCACTTAACTCAATATTTCTCAAATGCATTGGATCATAATCCTCTTTTCCAACTTTTAAAAATGTTATCATGCTTAAACACTGGCTTAACATCCCATAATAACAAACCATGGGTTTTGTGTTTTTTAAAATTTACTTTGGGGAAACGCACCTAGAACAAAACCAGCCTTTTCACTGTCCCAGCGGAGGGGCATTTTCATGAGGGGCTGGAATTGATGCTAATTTATTTAAGCATCCTATCTAATAATAGACAAACATGGTAA
>NW_005273769.1:0-386 GCF_000412655.1 Myotis brandtii | reverse complement strand
GGGGTCAAAATGAACTATTTTATGAAGCCACTAAGAATTTGGAGGTTATTAGTTACAGCAGTTAGCCTATACCAGCAATACAGTCAGACTTAATGTCAGGTTTGGTTTGTACTTTGTTGCCTTATCATGCCTGTGTTATTTTGGCTACAAGATCCTGGTATGGCCAGTGCTATTAATGTGCAAATGTACTATTTGTTAACATAAGAGAATTTCTACAAAGCGCCACTAGGTGTCCTCTACTTATAATTTTCACTGAGCAACTGATAGACTGAAACTATTTTCCCTGTTTATGATTCCTTTTGACTGTGCTGGCTGAACTCATCAAAAGTTGACCCAGGACTCCACCCTTCTGCCATCATTGCTAAAACACAATTTTATTGGAAAAT
>NW_005273768.1:0-386 GCF_000412655.1 Myotis brandtii | reverse complement strand
ACACACACACACACACAGCTTCCTGGCACCTACTTAACAGACATATCACAGTCAACAGCGAAGCCAAGAGGTCTGCGGAAAGAAGTGAATCCATTGAATTCTACGCCCCCTTCCTCCCTCCGCCAGCACAGCCGCAGTTATCAGCAAAGCGAACGCCACCGCTCAGATGTGAGTTGTTGGAGGTTCTGTTGCATCTCCCAGCTCTGGTTCAGGCCACTCTGTCATTTCTCTCTAATGCTAATGGCAACAAGCCTTGGGACTCAAGTCTCCCTCCCTGACTCAGCTGCCAAGGGCCGTGCGGGCTATTTTGAGATATTGCTATATTTGGATTGGTGGGTGCCAGGGAAGGGTCTGATGAGGCTGGTTCGTATACAGACTCCATGATC
>NW_005273767.1:0-386 GCF_000412655.1 Myotis brandtii | reverse complement strand
ATTTAATGAAAGTTGTGCAAAGACCATCACTTCACATATGAAAATGTCCCTCTTCTTAGTTTGTGTTTGCTTTGGGAAATTAAGGAGTTACTTTTATTTCCTACTAGACGCCCGGTGCACGAAAGTCGTGCACGCGTAGTGTCCCTTGGCCTGGCAGGTGATCAGGGCTAATCGGGGCCTTCCTTACTGTGCTGCAGGCTGCCGGCTGGGGCCTTCTTTCCTCCCGTGCCGCCCCATTCAGCCCACATAGTGAGCAGTTGAACTCTCGGTCGGTCAAACTCCTATTCAGTTGAACTTCTGAGGGGGAAGTTTGCATATCAGACTTTTATTATATAGGACTAAAGGCCTGGTGCATGAAAATCGTGCACCAGGAGGTGGTGTCCCTC
>NW_005273766.1:0-386 GCF_000412655.1 Myotis brandtii | reverse complement strand
CCAAACCATTCACAGAATCGTTTAGGAGGTAAACCCGGAGGGGAGCCAAGGGTCTGCACTCACCTGGGAGCTCCGTGTGGTTCCCCAGCTGCCAGGTTATCTGTGAGGGGGGCCTGCTCCTCACCGTGGAGCACGTCAGTACCACCTGCTCTTCCCTGTTTTGCATTCTGATAATGGAGGCTTCCAGGGTTGACTTGAGAGGAGTTGCTAGAAAAAAAACGAGTTTTCTGTGCTGAGTTAGCTGGTCCGCATATCTCAGGAAGCCCGGAGCCTGCTCACAGGGGTCACTGTGGGTCTGGGCTGAGTCATGGCATATCTCCACCTGACCGCTCCCAGAACAGAGTTAAGAGTTTGCTGTGCCTGCGCAGCTACTTGGCGAGAGTCAG
>NW_005273765.1:0-386 GCF_000412655.1 Myotis brandtii | reverse complement strand
TTCAGGGACAGAGATGCGGGTTTGCTTGTCAGGCTGAAAACCTAGTGTATGTTCAGTGGAAAATGGGCCAGGATGATCAGGCTCTTACAACCACATTTTTCATAGAGAGGTTGAAGGACTAACAAGTGTTTAGCTTAGAAAAGGGTTAAGTAGTGGAATCCCAGAGCTGGGCTGGACATCAGCATCATCTCAGTCAAGCCCTGTCATTGTAAGGAGTTAAATAAATAGATGAATGTCATAGAGCTTGTTGGTGGCAACACAGAAACTAGAACTCAAGTGTTCTGACCCCCCTGCCTCGGTGCTCCCTTCACAGTGCCATCCCCGAAGTCCACGTCCCCTCCACTCTAGCGCGCGCATGAGGCGATGGTTCTTAAGAAGCATAGGTA
>NW_005273764.1:0-386 GCF_000412655.1 Myotis brandtii | reverse complement strand
GCTCCATCCACTGAGCCAAACCAGCCAGGGCTCCACGGACTTTGTCAGTAAAAAAAAAGAAAGGCAAGTACCTGGCCTTCTTCCGGAGCAACTTCTGAGACTCGGGATAATGCACCAGAATTTCATTCAGGTCCTTCTTGTCCAGAATGAAGAGGTTGGTGAAGCCGTGGGCCACCACGTTGGCCGTGCGCCGATTCCCGCCTCCGACCGCCAGCAGGCTGGGGTGAGGGAGGAGGGGGGTGAGGCCCTTCGGGCTGCGGTTCTGCTCACCCTGCAGTCTTCCTCTCCACCCTGTGTCCGCCCCACGCCGGTGAGCGCGTGTCACCTGCATATGTCGGCAGGTGCCGGGGCGGCATCCACAGGGCTCCCTCTGACCCCCAGGGCCC
>NW_005273763.1:0-386 GCF_000412655.1 Myotis brandtii | reverse complement strand
TTGGATCCGGCAGGTGGGAAGACTGGGCTGAGGAGGCAGGAGGCACGTCTGCGCGATGCCCCGTTCCCGAGAGCCTGAGTCCCAGGACACTAGCAGGAACAGCAATGCTGTCCCCTGTGGACAAGAGCAGAGTTGGAGGCCGCTGTTGGGAAAGGGATGGAAGAAAGCTGCCTTGGGAGAATGGCCCTGTTGGGAGACGGGTCAGAGGAGCACAGTAGGATGAGGGACTATTTGAGTCCCATCTTCTGTCTGTAGGAACGAAAGCTGTGTAGCCTAGGACAAACTGTTTAATCTCTAAGCCTCGTTTTTCTCAATGGTAAAATGCTCCTTAAAGACTTCACAGGAGCGCGTGTTCAGATAGTACCTGGCACAATAGTACCACTGTA
>NW_005273762.1:0-386 GCF_000412655.1 Myotis brandtii | reverse complement strand
ACTTTGAATTTTATATTTCTTCTTTCAGGTCTCTGAGATTTTCTTAGTCATGTGCTCTCTTTGCCACTGTCATATAAGTGGAAGCAAATAAAGGAGAACAAATAAAGGAGCCGACATCTGTACGGGGTGCAAGATGATGCAGTGGTGACTGGGAGAAACAGTTACATGTACTTTCATGAAGCATTAATAACATCTGCTAATTCCTCTGGTTTGGTTACATTCACCTTTTTAAGCCAGAAATTATATTATCTTCTTAATAAACTTTACAGCCCTGACCAGGTAACTCAGTTGGTTAGAGCATCAAACCTGATATGTCAAGGTTATATACAAAGAATCAACTGATGAATGTATAAACAAGTGAAACAACAAATCTCTCTCTCTCTCTC
>NW_005273761.1:0-386 GCF_000412655.1 Myotis brandtii | reverse complement strand
AGCACTGGGCAGAAATCACATGGCGTCAACATCCTCCTCGGAACTTCGGGATGCTTTGTTTGAATTAAACAGTCGGATTCCCCTGGTCCACACCAGTTCTAAGTGGGCTGCTAGGCACCAGCCGAGGCAAGGTGCCGCTCGGATCCTCGGCCCCAGGGGCGGGCCAGGCGGAGGAAATACCTGCGTGCGCGGCCCGGGGCGAAATCCTGGGTATGGACCGCCCGCCTGAGGGCTGCCACAATGCCCGCTGCAGCTGGGGCAATCCATGGGAAGGGCCCGGCTCGCGTCCACAGTTGCCTCCACCACCGGCCCTCAGGTGTCCAGGCACGCTGACCCCGCGGGGGACCTCCCCCAGGACCCGAAGCAGCTGGGGGCTGCGCTGCTCC
>NW_005273760.1:0-386 GCF_000412655.1 Myotis brandtii | reverse complement strand
AAACTTAGAGATAATCAGAAACATTTCTTATCAATAGCTGAGAAAAGATTCAAATTTAGGTCTTGTGAGTCTCCAAGTCTAATGCTCATTGCACCACTTGCCCAGTTTCTAGGATAAATGATGGAAATTTTCATAAAAGAGTTAGAGGTTCTTGTGGATAGTATTTACCTTTGAAGTTCAGTGGAGGGGAAAAATGACAATAACTAGCCCTTTAAATAGACTCAAATCTTACCCTTTAGGATAAAGAACTATTATGAATGTCTGATGTGATTAAGCTACCTGTCCATCCATTTATTCACCCATCCACCAAGCCAGTCATCCAATGATCAGTTATCTAATAAACCATCTGTCTGGCCATCCATCCATCCATCCATCCATCCATCCAT
>NW_005273759.1:0-386 GCF_000412655.1 Myotis brandtii | reverse complement strand
AATCTTAGCTGTTCCCAAGGTTGCATGAGTCAACTTGGTCCCATTAACTTGGGTGAATGCCAGCTGGCCTTGTTTCCATGACTTGGCTTTTTGGTATTTTCTTCTGCTCCCAGGTGCCACTTTCTCCTTCCTGACTCACCTTTATCTCCTTGCCTTTGCTTTGGTAGCCCTACTGATTGCACAGAAAAATGCCTACACAGGGGCACATGTCCCCTGCTGCAGAGAAAAACAAACCAAAGGAGAACCGCTGAGCTTGTCACTTGCTTTCTTGACAGGAGCAAGACATTCATTTTTGCAAAGGCAGCTGCAGCAAGAAACCGGGCCCTCAGGCTTAGCAGGAACAGGGGGCAACAAAGGCTTCATGGGGATCTAATCTGCAAACATCT
>NW_005273758.1:0-386 GCF_000412655.1 Myotis brandtii | reverse complement strand
ATATTTGAAATATGAACATATGTCAGAATAATTAATTTATAAAGATATAATTATAGATATTTCTTATAACAAGTGCAACTTGTAAGAAAACAAGTATAAATTAACCAATGTAGAATTTTAGTTTTTATATCATCATTATAAAACTGGAAAAATATATATTCAATTTTATCTTCAGATTTAACAAAATGTTTATGAGTGATCTATGCTAATTACTCTTTAATACTCATGTTCTACTAGTGTAAGAAATTACAATGATTTTACCCATGCTAGTAATTTAAATGAGTAAAACTATGTTTAAAAATATTAAATGATTTGGATTTTGTTTTCTACTTGAACCACACAGAAGAATGAAAATGTATAACATTTAATCTGCTGTAATAAAATTC
>NW_005273757.1:0-386 GCF_000412655.1 Myotis brandtii | reverse complement strand
CACCTGGCACAGGTATGACTTGTGACCAGAAGGTCCCGTACGTATAAGAGAAAAACTGAAATACATTGTCAGTGCGATAAGCCTCTGCGGATAAGCCAGCTGCAGGCCAGGAAACAACTGACACCCCCCCACCCAACCCTGTCCCGACTCCCTTCTTCCCCGACTCTGAGGAGCAGTGCCCTCTCCCAGAACCGCCACAGCCACAGGGTGACACAGAGTGCCACCTGGAAGGCTGAGCTCTCCTGATGCCAAAGGCAAAGCAATGAGGGCCCAGAGGAAGCAGAGACAGTTACTCGAAAGCCTAAACACTAGTCATTCAATCAATGCTTTGTTTACAAAAACACAAGCTCAAGAGCTGGAATGCAGCAGCATCCAGAGCACATCAT
>NW_005273756.1:0-386 GCF_000412655.1 Myotis brandtii | reverse complement strand
GGGCCTTCCTTCATTCTGTGCAACCCCCTGGTGGTCACGGATGTCATAGCGGGTAATCGAACTCCCAGTCTCCAGTTGAACTCCTGAGGGGACACTTAGCATATTAGCCTTTTTATAGCTAGATAATTACGTGCATGTATAGTTATTAAGAGGAAAAGTATATGGTATACGAAATTTACTGATTTTCAAAATAGTATACTTAAGCATAAATATTCATCATTAACTGTTGTTAAATATCAATACTTATATTTTTCAATGTTATAATTTAAGCATGGCAGTGATCAACATACAACTATAAAACATTAGTAGCACTGTTCAAAATATTTTGAAGAGCAGATTTAAAATTATTTGTCTCCATCTTTTCTATTCTTAAAGGATCATAATGT
>NW_005273755.1:0-386 GCF_000412655.1 Myotis brandtii | reverse complement strand
CTATTGTCCCATTGTTAGAGACCAAAAAGGACACACTCTTTTAGGAATCATTAAGAAAAAAATGAGGAAAAACCCTGGAATAATGTGTTTTACTCCAGAGATGTTACAATATGAAAAACATGTATCTTTCAATGGATGCAATATGGTGACTTGGTTTCATCATTGAAGTTCAGGGCTTTTGTTTGAGAGTTTTGAAAAGAGATGCCCCTCTTCTCAAGTGCAAATGAGGACGCCAGTAGCTCTGAGAGCCCTTGGCTATCAGTATCCTAGAGGGGTAAGGGGGCTGGCCCCAGATGCGGCCAGCAGTTGGCAATGGCAGTGTGGGGTGCCCAAGGGAAACGGGGTTCTTGGCACCATCCTGTCTTGGAGTTCTTCAGTTATGTGGA
>NW_005273754.1:0-386 GCF_000412655.1 Myotis brandtii | reverse complement strand
GTATGTGCCCTAACCTGGGGATCAAACCCACAACTTTGATGATACTCTAACCAACTGAGCTACCCAGCCAGGCCTGGGACATCCTATTTTAATGGGAAGGGACAGCTTCTTCCAGGGACTTTTGCCTACTCATTTGCCTGATATGGGTTATACAATTTCTCCCACACATGTGCCAGGGACTCTGAGTGGGTGAAGAAGCAGCTAGAATGTGGATCCAACAGAGCTTGCTCCTCTGACGAAGGAAAATATCGTCGATGTAAATAGCTCCTAGTTCAGTTCTAGGCACACGGTGTGTCATACGAAAATGGATCTTAGAACAATGTTACCTTTGTAGTTAAAAGCCAGAGCAGGCAACACTACAACTATGTCCTCTAGAAGTGGCCGTG
>NW_005273753.1:0-386 GCF_000412655.1 Myotis brandtii | reverse complement strand
CAGTGGTGATGGAATGGGAAAGTCCAGATGACACCTGGGTTTTGGCTTGAGCAAGTGGAAGGCTGGAGTCACCCATAGGGGACACTTCGTTAGGAACTGTGCTGCTATGTATGTGTACGTACATCTATCTCTTCCAGATTTTTCAGTGTTTTGCACTCTACCTAGAAGTGGGATTGTTGGGTCAAGTGGTGATTCCATGTTTAATTCTTTGAGGAACAGCCATCCTTTTTTCCATAGCACCTTCCCTACCAGTTGTTCATACGCTTCCAATTTCTCCACATCTTCATCAGAACTTGTTACTGTTGTGTGTGTGTGTGGGGGGGGGGTGTTGCTGTCTTTGTTTTGTGGTAGTAGCCTCAGGTGTGAAGTGGCAGACCTTTTTATTT
>NW_005273752.1:0-386 GCF_000412655.1 Myotis brandtii | reverse complement strand
GGACAGGGCAGAGGAGAAGAGGCGGGAGGTCACGGAGCGGGGTCAGGAAGATGGAGGACAAGGGGGTTCAAGAAGAGGGGAGGGGAGAGGAGCAGTATTTAGTCCAGGTGTTGCTCGTCCTGGGCAAACTCCCTGGGCTTCCTGCTGCTCTATCCCCACCCAAGGGTGCCCCACTCTTCCCCAAGGGAAAAGCAATTTACTGAGCACCTGCTGTGTACCAAGCCCTCTGCTGGGATGTTATAGGAATTATTTCTAATCCCCACAAAGCCCCGGAAGGTAGGTGACTATTATGCCCATTTTACAGATTGGGAGGCATCAGGCTCAGCAGGGAAGGGACCTGCCCACAGCCGGGGGAGCCCAGGCTGGCAGGACCGAGGCCCACTGGG
>NW_005273751.1:0-386 GCF_000412655.1 Myotis brandtii | reverse complement strand
CTCTTTGGTGTCTCCTCCTCCTCTTATAAGGACACCAGTCCCATCAGATTAGGGCCCTGCCCTCATGACCTCATTTAAGTATAATTACCTCCCAAAGGCCAAATCTCCAAATACTATCACATTGGGGATTAGATTTTTACCATATGAATCTGGGGATGGGGACAAAATTTAGTCCACAGCAGTTATTATCATGAAGTTATTCAACTAGATAATTTCAGAGCCGAGAACTTCCCTTGGGCCCCTAGGAGCTTTCTTACTCCATTACTCTAGTCTTCCTCCCTTTTTACAAAAGCCAATGGAATGATAGTACTAGGGATAATGGGAATATGTATGCTCTTTCCTTGCAGAAGTGGTGACTTCCCTACTATCCTTGCATGGTGGCTGTC
>NW_005273750.1:0-386 GCF_000412655.1 Myotis brandtii | reverse complement strand
GTAAGTGGTTATATTTGCCCTGGATATGATATCCAAGTACCAAGTTCATGAGTGGAGTGGGAATTCTAGGCTGAGAGAACAGGATACACAAAAGACATGTTTGTTTACTTTTTTTAACATTTTATCCCTTAGCACATTATAGGTACTCATTAATTAATGTTTGACAAAAATGAATAAAATTTGAGACCCAGTCTCAACTTAGCTGAACGAAGCAATGTGTAAAATTTTCACCTGGGTTTCTAATTTAAATGTGACATCAGCCCAGCCAATGTGATTCCGTGGTTGAGCACCAGCCTATGAACCAAGATTTCCCTGGTTTGATTCCCAGTTAGGGCATATGAGCGGGTTATGGGCTTGATCCCCAGTAGGGGGTGGGCAGGAGGCAG
>NW_005273749.1:0-386 GCF_000412655.1 Myotis brandtii | reverse complement strand
TTTTACCCTTTAAAGATAACTATTAATGGAAAAAGGAGGGCAGAAACCTAATGTTGATGCTTTGAGAGAAATTAGAAGGTGAGGAAGCAGAGATGATCAAAGTCCATTCTTTCAAGAGAATTATGAAGACTTACTGGCACTATAATTATCATGGGATATGAAGTCAAAAAAGACTTTTTAATGGAAAATATTTACTAGCCTGGTGAGAAGAATAAATTGGAAGGGACAAATTCAAAGAAATGATGGATCACTGACCCCAGAAGAGTCAGTGGGTTCAGATCAATCCTGGAAGAATGAACATTTAGCAAGAAAAGAAAAAAAACTCACTATCTAGGATTGGAGGAAAGCGGAAATTCTTTCTACAAGTAAAGGGGAGAGGTTTTATT
>NW_005273748.1:0-386 GCF_000412655.1 Myotis brandtii | reverse complement strand
GCAGGGCCCCAGCAGGCGGTTTAGGGTTAATCTGCATCACTGTTTGTGCTTCTCCGCCCCCTCAGCACAGTGCTAAGGAGCCGCTATCTGTGTAAGAGCACGTGCTAATTAACGTGCAATCCCAGGTCAGCTCCCATGAAGTTCTTTGGCCCCATAGCAAGAATCTCATAAAACAATACTATACCCTTCACCTTTCTCTTTTTCTTCCCTAGAAACGTGGCAAGGATTTTTCTTGTCTTGACTGATGCCTCTAAATGCTTTGTTTCCCCAAACTGAGTCTCCCTGTGTGTCACTCACGCTCCGCTGGGGGCTCTGCCTGCTCTGCCTGCTCTGCTCTTTACCCCTCCCAGCATGCTCTGGGGGAGGCCCTGTTGGCTAGAGGCGAC
>NW_005273747.1:0-386 GCF_000412655.1 Myotis brandtii | reverse complement strand
TCTGAGTCTCCATTTCATCCAGATAAAATTTAGAGATCATCACTTGTTTCTTTAGCAAGCTCTTGGAACCTTACACCCTACTTTAAACAGCTTATTAAAGCCATTCTACCATCAATAAACACAGAGTTCTCCTCAAAGCCCCTCTGGTGAATAAAGAATCTCTCCACCTCATTGTTATACCAGAAAACAACAGCATTCACAGATGCCTGTAAGTCTGCAAGTAGGGATCTTACTTCGTTTTCCTTTTTCAGGGAGCCACTAACCCTTACAGTTTCTTTTTGTTCTTTAAAATAGAAAGTTAAATGAAGAGATTATTACTGAAAATAAGCCCAAGTTAAACACAGGTTTTCTTATATGCATGCACACAAGTCCTTCAGTTGATCTCT
>NW_005273746.1:0-386 GCF_000412655.1 Myotis brandtii | reverse complement strand
CTTATTTCTTTAGGTAGGCTTTTTAAGCACTTGAATCAAGCATAGCATTAAGCTTTTATAGCATATGTTCATTCACTAGAACCTCATCCCTACTTTTATGAGATGGAAGTTATTGTCACCTCTTTACGGATAAGCAAAATAAGGAACATAAGCCTAGGAATGATGCTCTTCACTGGTCATGAGGCCAAATGTGGTAGTCTTTTAGAGCTATTGACTGAGTTACAGTGAGTAAAGTTGGGTGAATTATTATCCCTAAATGTCTCACCACCTATTTTAACCATATTATCTTGAGCAAGGTATGATGAGGCTAGATGTAGATCAAGAGAGAGAAATCAAAAGTGTTACCATCCCAAGCCGGTTTGGCTCAGTGGATGGAGCGTCAGCCT
>NW_005273745.1:0-386 GCF_000412655.1 Myotis brandtii | reverse complement strand
AGACTCTGCTAAATCCTGGTCACATAAAGAAAAAAAGACAGGGTTTCTGGTGCATAAAAGTTCACAGTCTAAGGCAATGCAGACTCTTCTTCCTACATACTTCCTAAGAATTGAGGGAAAGGAAGTTGGACTGGTATATTTCAATGTCAAGTTAAGATACAAACTTTATGATATAACTCAGTATGGGGAGGGGAAAATTAGCGCAGTAAAACTGAAGTATTAGTTCACAAGAAATACAAAGTTATGTCAACTGAGTGTTATTCCTTGTGTGCAATCAATTTCATAGGGTATATAAAAAGAGAAATAAATCCCCAGTTAGAACATCTCGGTTCTTTTGGAAACGCGATGGGGAGAAATGCAGTGGAAGTCCCCACTGTTTTGTACCC
>NW_005273744.1:0-386 GCF_000412655.1 Myotis brandtii | reverse complement strand
ATAATAATAATAATAATAATAATAATAATAAAAAAGAGGAAAGAAGAAACAAAGAAAGAGAATAGATGAATAAGTAGTGTTCAAAAATGTTGTTTTATCAATTAAAAAATTTTAAAGACAGATGTCAGGAGAGGTGCATGCCTCCTAGTAGCTGGCCCAGGAATGTGGAGGAGAAATTTCACCCTAGGGTCCACCCAAATGCTCTGCTCTGCTCCAGTCATCTCCCTGATTGGACTTCAAAGTGTAACTGAGAACAGTGCTGAGTGCACTAGAACCATAAAATTGGGAAATACAATCACTTTAACTGAATTTCCCCGATGCTTGTATCTCTATCCGGGACAGTGAAGGGTTACCTGGAGGAGGCGAATGCATTTTGCCCCTGTGGT
>NW_005273743.1:0-386 GCF_000412655.1 Myotis brandtii | reverse complement strand
ATTTTACCTGTGAGAAGCAGACAAATATATGTGACAGGAAAGTAGACTGTGAACAAACTGTATCATTTATTCAGGATTGCTTGTCCTTTCACTCTCTTATCATGCTTTTCTGTAGGTGGTGTATATGTCCCTGCTACTTTAACTTTGGGCTTGACCAATGACTTTGTTTGACCAATGGAATATGGTGGTGGAAAGAAATTAAAGAGAAAGATTGAAGTTTCTGCCATACATACATTTGTGTTGAAATGATTTTTTAAAAAGACATAATGATGTGAAAAGACTATATAGAAATAAATTAGGAGTTCTAGAAAACTGAAAATAATTAACACAAGTCATGAAAGCAATAAACAACAAAAGAATGAATAATAATATAGAAACAATGAAAG
>NW_005273742.1:0-386 GCF_000412655.1 Myotis brandtii | reverse complement strand
CAGAAGGTCTCTGTGACACAACAGCTTGTCCCCCACAGGGGCTATAACCTCATGAGAGAATAGCATGTTAGGTTTCTGAGGCCTGTTTTCACTTTTAGCCTGGATCACTAATTTTAACTCCTTTTGCTTTTAGGTCTTTACCTATAAACTGGCCTCTTGAGAGCCTCCTTCCCTGGGACAGTGCCACCAAGGTGGTCCTAGTGCCAGGATATCACATGAAAATCTCATCTTTCTCAAAGGAAAGGATGGCTTCTCCAACTATCAAAAATGGAACAGCAGGGAGAGTGTGAACACTTTCCTGCAGGGCCTACTCTAGCTATCTCTGTAGGTCTCTCCCCTGAGAGGGTCATGAAAAGGTGAGGAAAATAGCCAGTCACTGTGTGGAG
>NW_005273741.1:0-386 GCF_000412655.1 Myotis brandtii | reverse complement strand
CCCACAATCCAGGCCCCGGCCACCCACCCCAGGCAGAGGCCCGAAGGGGTGCCAACACCCAGCTGAATGCACTCCGGTGTCATCCCGTAAAGGAGGAAGTGCCGGAACCCATTTCACAGACCAGCTAACTGAGCCCGGGCCTGCGAACAGCAGGGCTCACAGCTTAGCCTCTGCCCCAGCGAAACACTGGCCCAGGTGCCGGCCGACGGTGGCCCAGGGCGCCCACGGCAGCATTGCCTGCAACGGCCCCAGATGAGAACAAAAGAGCAAACCCAACAGGCCACAGCGCAGAGCCTGGTGGGACCCGGAGACTCGGAGCTGGTGAGAAAGAGCCGGGCCGCTCCGTGTGTCCGCGCAGCCACGTGGCCAAGCTGTGCTGGACGTGG
>NW_005273740.1:0-386 GCF_000412655.1 Myotis brandtii | reverse complement strand
TAGACTATCTGTTTCGCTTTTTCCTATTGATACTGTTATAGTAATCTGGTTATTATTTAACAGGAAAGAGTAAAAGGGGAGATCAGGTGATATAGGCATGCCATTTATACAGCTTTGCTGGAAAGCTGTAAGTTAACATTCTCCAAGTCTTTTCCCGTTGACCCACAGGGGAAGGGACTGACAAAGGCAGTTTAGACCTATGCCCAGTAAGTCCCAGTAACATAGGAAGTTGCCTGTCTGCCATCACACCTGGGAGCAAAGTAGTGGAATGGGCATGGCCGCTGCAAGCCCAAGAAAAATGAACAAAGAAGCATGCTCTCTTCTCTCGCCTGCACTCCTGGGATTCCTGTTTGCAGGGGGATGTGCTCCCCTGTGCCCGCGCAGCT
>NW_005273739.1:0-386 GCF_000412655.1 Myotis brandtii | reverse complement strand
TTTTACAGGAATTTACAGCTCTTCTCAGAAATCAGAAGATACCAGCCAAGCCCCAAATGCCAAGGCTGTTAATGTCTTCTATGGACTTCCTTGTTCCCCTGACTCAGCTGCCCTGATCCAAATAAGGAAGAAGACCACTTGGCAGTCCATCAGCTGAAAAAGCCAAATAACTTCTGCATTTATTCCACAAAAACCCTTAGTCTTTGAGCAACTAGGAACTCATTGCTCCCATACCTTTGAGTTTACCAATTTATGGGTCAAAAGCCTTGCAATAAACTCATCTTGCTGCTTTTTCTTATTTGGTGTTCATAATTTGATTTTTTTACAACATGTTTGCTATCATTATTATTATTATTATTATTGGAAAGTAACTGCCCCTTTAAACA
>NW_005273738.1:0-386 GCF_000412655.1 Myotis brandtii | reverse complement strand
ATCTGGGACCCTTGGGGGATGTCGGAGAGCTGGTTTCAGTCCAATTCCCACAGACCAGGCTAAGGGACCCCCCTGGTGCATGAATCCATGCACATGGCCTCTAGTTTTACATAAACAAGAAAAAAATAATTCCTCAATATATATCAGAATCAACACAGTCTCTGAAATTACTTTTATTTAAGTTCCTTTAAGGCTAAAAATAGATGAATCTTCAGCAAATATTTATTGAGGACATAAATTACTGCTGACCCTAAGTTAAGAAAGAGAAAACCAAACTTACGTAAGGCACAGATTTTTCCATTGATGATATCATAATTCTTTTGAGGTGTAATTCGTCTTTGCAAAAGAAATGTCAACTGACAAATATTTTCAAAAATTAAGGCTTT
>NW_005273737.1:0-386 GCF_000412655.1 Myotis brandtii | reverse complement strand
AAAGGGCTCATGGCCAGCCTCAAGGTGAGGGGCTCCTGAAAGTTCCACATTCACTGCAAACTGAACTCATAAAAGTGCCTCATTTCTTTCTTTTTCTTTTTAAAAAAATCAGACTACACCTTGAGACCACTTCCTCCTGATCTTGACACAGAGAACCTTCAAGGCCTGCCTTGCTCCTTTCTCATTCCATTGGCTCCAGAGCCTAGAGTCATGGCCAGCTAACCTGGGCAAAGGCACCCTGCTGGGGAAACGGGTTAGAAGAAGGTGCCCCCACTGGGTGAATGCAGACCAGCTCACAGCTGTGACTTTTATGCAAAATAAAAGGAGCCCTTTGCTTCAGACAGGGCAGCACACAGCGTGTAGTTTTAACTTTACCCGAAAGCCGG
>NW_005273736.1:0-386 GCF_000412655.1 Myotis brandtii | reverse complement strand
AGGGACCAACATTTCCCATGTGTAAAGTGACATGCCTGATCACAGGATTAAGCGATGGAAATTAATTATTACAGCAATTACTCGGCCACTAATTATTGGAACGCCAGACCTGACATCGCCGTCCTGGGAGCCACCTTCTGCTTCCTGGATGCATCAATATGGACAGAGCAGCGCAGGCCGATGCATTTTTAAAACGCTTTCTTCCGCTGCACGTTGCCGGGGTGAGCAAGGTGCATTAGCTTGGGGAGATCGATAGGGGGTGGTACACCTTCTGCCACAGAAAATAAAAATGCAGGTGGATTCTGGCACCCATCTTTTCAGGCCAGGCAAACATCAAGTGCCTGGAAATGAGAATGGCTGGTCTTCAGGTGGCCATTCAGTGCAGC
>NW_005273735.1:0-386 GCF_000412655.1 Myotis brandtii | reverse complement strand
AAACTAATTGTGTAGTTGACAAATTTTTACTTGATTAAACAGTATTAAATTACCAATTAATTATTTTTATTTTCATGCACCTATTTGAGTACTACAAACACTAGTTTTTATATATGAAATGTTCACTCTCTTAAAATTTTACATTGTAATACCTGAATATACACAAAATATTAAAACCCAATGATTATATTTTGAACTAAAATATAATTTTCTATTTTTCACAGTTTTTTATTGCTCTAAATATTTTATATAACATAGCAATCTAATTAAATTGTGTAGGTTCTAGATTTTGATTGCTCAGATTCAAATCCTACCTTCATCACTTACTGTTACTTAAAATCTTTGTATCTTAATGGAAAAAGGTCATTAAGACTAGTACCTACATA
>NW_005273734.1:0-386 GCF_000412655.1 Myotis brandtii | reverse complement strand
TTTTTTAATAAGAAAAATAAGACTTTTGATTATCATCATACCCTGGCAATTCAAAACAATGTTAGAAATACAATACTACCCTCCAACTATTTCCAGGCCCCACCCACTTTGGACATCTCTGCATTGATGTTAAGTAAGTTGTCCAAAGACACACAATGTCAGGTGGTGAAGCTGAGATTCAAACATAAATATATCAAATGTCAAATTCTATACTGACCCAACCTCCTCTAAGGGCCATTCTTGTTATTAGAATACATATCTTACAATCCCTATCTGCTGTGTATAGTATCCATGTCTTCTTCTTTGAAACACCTTTTATTCAATAAATAAATAGTAGCCCTAGCTAGTTTGGTTCAGTGGATACATCATCGACCTGTGGACTGAAG
>NW_005273733.1:0-386 GCF_000412655.1 Myotis brandtii | reverse complement strand
CAGCCTTAAAAAAGGAGAGAAATTCTGACACCTGCTACAACATGCATGAACCCGGAGGACATTATGCTAGGGAAATCAGCCAGCCACAAAAGGACAAACTACTGCATGATTCCATTCACACGAAGTACTTAGAGCAGCTAAGTTCCTGGAGATAGAAAGTAAAATAGTAGTTGCCAGGGGCTAGGGCCAGAGGAATGGCAAAGTAGTGTTAACGGGGACAGAGTTTCAGTTTTGAAAGATGAAAAAAGTTCCAGAGTTGGATGGCGGTGATGGCCACCCAGCAGCGTGAATGCTCTTCACACTCCTGAACTGTACACTTAAAAATGGTTACAATGGTACAGTTTATGTTATTTTACCACAGTTATAAAAAATAAATTAAAAAAAAA
>NW_005273732.1:0-386 GCF_000412655.1 Myotis brandtii | reverse complement strand
CGGGATGATTGCAAGGGGTGAACAAGGTACAATAACTGAGCCTTCCCTAATGTTGGGGCTGAGCTTGAGGTATCTTCATAGCTAGGCGTTCAGTTACCATGTGGGTGATTTGGCCTGATTCGTTAAAGCTCTTTGGCATCACTTTCATGACCTATAAAGTAGGAATAGTAATAGTACCAATCTTGTAGAGCTGTGGGGATTAAGAGTTACTAAATGTAATGTGCTTATATTAGTGGTGAGTTCTCAATAAATATTCATTTTATCACGACCATTATGATTCGTGCTCATAATGCCTATTATAGACCCTGATATTTATAGATGATCAATGGTGTTTTAAAAATGAATTAATTTTAAAAAACTCAATAAGTGCATCTGGATTGAGTGAG
>NW_005273731.1:0-386 GCF_000412655.1 Myotis brandtii | reverse complement strand
GAAATCAAAGCTGCAGTGATCCACTAGTCTTTCAAGTACCCATTACCTCTTTCTCTCTCTCTCTTTTTTTTTTATGTGGCTCAATTATTAATGTTTTTTGCTGTAAAGTAGGGATCAAATCTAATTAAAATAAACATTATTTCATATATCTTTAAAGATAACTTTGAGATGTCCTATTGAAAGAAAAAAATCCAAAATGTTTTAAATATATGATTAATCCAAATTAAAAGAGCCAGCCACAACCTATGCTAAAACTTAATTTCTATTAAATAAGAAATACAATATATAATAGAAAAAAAAGCCTACAGAATTTTCTATATCTGTCAAATTTTCCAAAGACTTATAGCTCTGATTTTGAAAAGGATTATGAAATAATTGCAATGTAT
>NW_005273730.1:0-386 GCF_000412655.1 Myotis brandtii | reverse complement strand
ATGAGCTTTACCTATTCCTGAAATCACCGAAGATTACCAGAGAGAAAGATAAGGGGGTGACTCACCCGTCATCTTCATAACAGCCCATTGGCTATCCCTTTTTCTTATTTACCAGCAGCTAATCCACTAAGAGCAGTGGTGCCACTCCTGCCTATGTGGCCTCATGACTCAAAGTCTTAAGATTTACAGCATTTTCTTAAGAGACAAAGGCCATGCCTGTGGGTAACTCCTTTTCAACACCCATAGGTTAGTCATTTATTGCAGATGATCCATTCATGTAAATTGATTGTCATGTTCCCTCTTCAGAGGAGAGGTCATGTTTTCATAATTGGTCCCCAGCCACACAGTGATTCATCCCCAGCACACTGTGACTTCTGTGTGCCAGC
>NW_005273729.1:0-386 GCF_000412655.1 Myotis brandtii | reverse complement strand
CATTTGTGGAGTAATCATAATTTAAGTATGAAATTATAGATGGACTTATTCTCAAGTAATTTAATGTCTTGTTTACTTGACAAGATATGAAAAAAGAACAGTATACAATTAAAGTCAGCTGATAGAATTAATGTAAGAGACTTAGGTTCCATCAGAAGAGAGAAGTGGGCAGAAGTGCTCAGGAAACTGGGGGAGGATGTGAGCAGGACTAATGGATGGATGGGATTTTGATGGTTAGAAGGGAGGGGAAGGGAAAGGACCATCCAAGTGAGGAAAAAAGTATAAAGAAGGCCCCAGGAATGAACATCATATAGTCAGGCAACAGGAAGAAAACCAACTTGATTGGAACAGAATGTTGATATAGTTGAAGGAGGGTGAGGAGGATA
>NW_005273728.1:0-386 GCF_000412655.1 Myotis brandtii | reverse complement strand
GTGGGCCAATTGAGTTCTTCTAAAACTTAAGTGAAATTTGCTAATGTCAACTTACAAGTTTTTTATTTTTTAAAAAGTTAACAAATTAAGTTCCTTCTAAGTGCCAGGCCTGTGCCACATGGTTCAAGAGAGAAACAATGGTCCCAGCATGCACAAGGCTTACAGGCTGGGCATTGCCCTGGCCGGGTGGCTCAGTTGGTAGGAGCATCGTCCCATACAACAAAAAGGTTGTGAGTTTGATTCCGGTCAGGGCACATACCTAGATTGAAAGGTCAGTTCCTGGTCTGGGCATGTGCAGGAGGCGACTGATTGATGTTTCACTCTCTCCCTCTCCCTTTCTCTTTCTCTGAAATCAATGGAAGCATATCCTCAGGTGAGGATAAAAA
>NW_005273727.1:0-386 GCF_000412655.1 Myotis brandtii | reverse complement strand
GGGCACTGGGGACTGAACCCTAAAGAAAGAGCCCTGAACCTTTGCATGGTGTAAAAGTCCTCTGAGGTCTCATGTTTTGGCTCTGGCCCAGGGCTTCCCTTCCAGAGGAGCGGGCAGGGCCTCAGAAGGTGTCCACCTGCAGGGCCGCATCCCGACAAGCATTTTCTCCCACACGTTCCTTCTCTCCTGGGACCCTGCCAGCTCTTCCTCCTGGAGGTCTTCTGAGCTACTGCGGTGTGTATTTCAGAAGCAGCACCACTGGGTGTCTCCCCCACCCACCCTCCACCGTGTGCACCCTCCCTTCTGAAAGCTAGGGGAGTTGGGGTTTCTAAGGGAAAGAGAGAGGGCGGGCCAGGGAGGCCTTGTCTGCCATAGGCCCCTCCTCT
>NW_005273726.1:0-386 GCF_000412655.1 Myotis brandtii | reverse complement strand
AAAAAAAAAAGGATGCAATTGACTACCTATCACTCCTGATCTAAAGCAGCAACTCACTTAATTGGGATACTCTTAGTGTGTGGTCAACATAGGGGGTGGGATAGGAGATCAATGGGACATTGGCTCCTGGAAGTGATCTAATTATTGTAAGGATTTTTCAGAATCTCGGACATGGGTGGCACTATAGAAACGATCCAAAGAAAATAGTGAATCAGATTTTGTCCATAAGATTCTCGGTGTGCCCATTAACCCCATCTTCTGGCTATTTCGTTTCCTTTTTAAAGAGGTAAACCATTTATCTTCTGAAATGTATATGCTGTGATCCCCAAAGACTTACCATTGATTACACATAGTTGCCTCTTCCTCAGTCGAGGAGAGATCTGCAG
>NW_005273725.1:0-386 GCF_000412655.1 Myotis brandtii | reverse complement strand
GCAGGGAAGGATTAATAGTCCCCTCTGTGGCACTCGTCTTATTATTTTATACTCATTGACTTATGGTGTACCTCCCTGATAAACTCTGCACCCCTAGAGGGAAAGGCTATATCTTTTCCATATTTGCACACTGTGTCCGACAGCACGCATGCCTGACAGACTAAGTGTGCAGTGAAACATTAAAGTCTGAATGAATGACACCATTAATGATAAATCATTATCACCACTCTCTCTGGTTCCAGCCTCTGAAAAACTGCAGGCTTCCTTTGCACATGAGGTTATGTTAGAGGAAATTATTTTTGTAGAGATAGGAGGATGAGTTTCTGAGATGTTCTAGAACTATGTTTATAGGAGAGGGAAAGAGAGATAGAAACATCAATGATGAG
>NW_005273724.1:0-386 GCF_000412655.1 Myotis brandtii | reverse complement strand
CATGTGGCTCGAGAGCCGCAGTTTGCCGACCACTGCCGTAGATGAATAGCCATAACAAGTTTTGGACATTTTCTCCTGTTAATCTATCTCGTGTTAATTTGATTATTAGCCCAACTTAGAAGGTGGGAGGAAAATTGTTGTGTTGGGTTTTTTTTTGTAGCCCCACAATTTCAATGTACAATCAAGGTTGAGAATCATTACTCTCCAATGGGCTGGGAATCTTTGTGTTTAACAAATGCTCCCCAAGTGATTCTAATGAACCCCAAGTCCACCTCACTCTGTTGAAAGGTATTTGGGAAACTTTGCTAACGGTAACTTTCTCTAAAGCGGCAAGGATAGTCTACCAAACCAGCAAGGGGGAATAGTGGGGGCTAGGTCCTGGGGCC
>NW_005273723.1:0-386 GCF_000412655.1 Myotis brandtii | reverse complement strand
TTAGTGGTTTTAAACTGCCTAGATGTGTCAAGTATTGTATCAGCCATCATAGGCATTGCTATAACAACTTTGGAATCTTGCTGGCTTCAAACAATAGAGTTTTATTTCTTGATCATGTGATTGACCAAAGTGGGTTGGTGGTTATAGGGGAAGTTCTGCTCTGTGCAGTTGTTCAGTATCTAAGCTTCTTCTACTGATGTCTTTGCTATCTTCTATGTGGAGAGTCTTATTTTGTGCCCTGGCTTCCTTTGGTAGTCTGGTAAGGCCTACGGACCCTTTCTCAGAATAATGTTTTTAAGTGAATGGAATACAATGATCAAAATATTGTGATGGGGACTGTGACTACCTGATGTTCTAGGACAGTGATGGTGAACCTTTTGAGCTCG
>NW_005273722.1:0-386 GCF_000412655.1 Myotis brandtii | reverse complement strand
AAGTGAGGATTTACTGTATTCTTACCTCTTGCTTAACCACATGCAGCGTGCCTGGTACTGTTCTTGGGGCTGGACGGAGAATGCTTTGTTCCCCTAATCTTCATAACAGCTCTGCGCGATTGACCTTATCACCATTTTACAGACAAGAAAAGTGAGGCGTGGAGTAACTCACTGAGTTGCCCAAGCACTGCCCTGCAGCTTGTTGGTCTTATCAGGGGTTTTTGCTCAGGTCTCTCTGGCTCCAGAATACATACTCTCTATACACACAGTGCTGCCTGTGCCTATGGATTGCTCTTGTGTGAGCTGTGTATATTCAGGGGCCTCAGTTGGCCCTTCGAATGATCACTTTAAACTCCTTTAGCTAGATGAACACTAATCTTTTAGTA
>NW_005273721.1:0-386 GCF_000412655.1 Myotis brandtii | reverse complement strand
CAGGTGTTTACCTATGCCACCATCTTGGTTTCTCCTTGGTTAGGGTTTCATGTCACTGGTGGAACCATCTGAGGCTGCCATTCCAGATGGGCTCAGGTGCCTTTTCCCATGCAGAGAAGGCTGCAATTCTACAGCGTGTCCACCAGATGGCCACAAACAGCCCACCCCCTCCTCTGCCCACGCCCCCTCTATTCCTCCCCGCAACCTCCCCAGAGTCCAGACTAAGCTGAGACATAGTGTCCCAACCATGCCTTGGCTGCCGGTGGGGTCTCCTCTTAGGTACCTCATGTGTTGGAGCATATCTGGGAAGTAGAGGCTGCACTGATCCCGGAGGGAGGCATTTCCTATTCAGTTCTCTCTTTTTCCCCTTCACTGGTTCATTTTAC
>NW_005273720.1:0-386 GCF_000412655.1 Myotis brandtii | reverse complement strand
GGCTCCCTGCACCCCACACTGAGCTTAAAGCCCAGCCGCTGGGACCTTCCAGAAGAGAGCTCACCCCTGGGGGCGGGGAGAGAGAGAGAAACGTCGATGTGAGAGGGACCCTGACTGGCTGGCTTCTGCACGGGGATCGAACCTGCAGCCCAGGCATTTGCCCTTGTTCAGCAATCCCACCTGCGACCCCACAGTGGCTGGCAGCTGTGTTATCCACTGAGCTACACCAGCAGGGGCAACAACGTATTTTTTAGGGAACAATTCTTAAAAAGGCTTTTTAAAAAATATAGCTTTTCCTTCAAAGTTTGCAGCTACAGCACTGACCGGGTGCCTCAGTTGCTTGAGCGTTGTCTCCTACACACAAGTTTTCAGGTTAGATTCCCACA
>NW_005273719.1:0-386 GCF_000412655.1 Myotis brandtii | reverse complement strand
AGAGCAGGAGTCGGCCACTGAGCCCTGGGGCCAAATCCGGCCTGCTGCCTATGTTTTGCAAATAAAACTTTATTGGCCCACAGCCAGGCCCTGTTGTGCTATGTAGTGTCTGTGGCTGCTCCGCGTCACAGTGGCACAGTGGAGTAGTCCCTATGGAGACCATAGAGCCTGCAGAGCCTAAAATATTTACCCTCTGGCCCTTTACAGAACAAGTTTGTTAATATGTGGTCTTGAACCACATATCTGGTTCTTTGAATACTGCTAGGATCAAGAACATTCCCCCTGACCTTTTGTCCATTAATTTAAGAAAAAAGGAATCCAAGAATTGGGGATTATAGGACAAATCATTATTAAGTACTTTCAGTGCCACTTAAGGCATTTATTCA
>NW_005273718.1:0-386 GCF_000412655.1 Myotis brandtii | reverse complement strand
CTTTGTAAGAAGGAGGGTATTTCCCAGTCCTGCTCTGGGGTTTGGCCATGTCATTTACTTTGGCTAAAGACATATGGGCAGAAGCATCAGCATACAAGTTCCGAATCTGGACCTTAGGAGGCCTCATGTGACTCCGCTTGTCCTCTGGCTCCATTTTGGGAGAACTTTACGTGAGCTGGCTGCTGGTCTGAAGATGAAGACAGGTAGGGCTAAGCACCTCCTCACCCTACCCCACCCTGCTACTCCACAGCCATGCACCTGGAAGCAGAGCTGCCCAACTGAGGGCAGCATAGAACAGGCATCCCAGTTGAGTCATAGATACACGAAAACCATCCGTTTATTTTTTTCTTTATTTATTTTGTTAGCCCTCACCCAAAGATATTTTT
>NW_005273717.1:0-386 GCF_000412655.1 Myotis brandtii | reverse complement strand
ATAATGGTCGCTTAGGCTTTTATATATATAGATATATTCTCTCTCCACAGGGTGGGGGAGGGTGAACATCAATTTTCAAGGAGGCAGAAAAGATAAAAATCTTACTCTTTTTATGCACAAAGCCCAGTTGTACAGATAGAACATAAGCTGACACATGGTATACCTGTGCTATTAACATTTTATGGGAGTCCCAGGAAGAGAATTTTTCTCACCAACTCCTGATTACCAGAATTTCATTTTTTCCTAATATCAAGCCACCTGCACAGATGAACAATTGAGGGTGTGTTGTTTTTTTTTTAAGTATCACTATGAACTCATAACGTTGCAAGATATGAAGTGTCTTCATCCATTGCTGGCATTATTCTTTTTGATGAGCAATTAAGAAG
>NW_005273716.1:0-386 GCF_000412655.1 Myotis brandtii | reverse complement strand
TGAAATCAATAAAAATATATTTTAAAAAAGAAAGAACCTATGCACGTGAGGGGCCCTGAAACTAAATTTTATTAGCTTCCCAATAAATCCACACTTAGTAATCAATAATTAACTGTGCTTAGTGATTTATAGGTATTGACATAATTTTAATGCCCATAATACACACAAGTGGTAAGTATTATTGCACAGATGCAGAGAGTTTAAGTAACTTGATCCACAGGCAGACAGTGGTGGAATCAGCATTCAGTCACAGGCAATCTGACTCTAGGACCCACATTCTCAACCACTATGATTCTAGTATTCAGGAAGAAGGAAAATAAAACTCCAAATTGGACATAAGCTTGGTCCATTTAGTTATACCTTCTGTTAAATTCATGCAGAATGGT
>NW_005273715.1:0-386 GCF_000412655.1 Myotis brandtii | reverse complement strand
GTCTAATGTTAACTGTCATTAATAATCAGGTGTTCCTGGAGAGTTAGCTTTTCTCTGTAAGTGCTTCTACATTCCCATCTACTCATCTCACATAAAGTTTGTAAGAATTACATGCTGATTAAAAATGATGTCATTTCAGTCGAATTATGGGTAACAGCCAAAGCAGAAGCCCGGCCTGTCAGCATGTTGACTTGGATCCAGTACCAAGATCAAAGTATTATACCATCAGTTGGTCTTCTATAGCCAGAGACCCAATGAACAGCTTCTTATCAGCATTTTCATACAATCTCAGAAAAGCAATACCCATTCAGTCCTTAGAGCACCCTAAAATTCTATGGTTAAAATGCATAGATTCACAATCCCTACTGTGGCCACAAAAATAAATG
>NW_005273714.1:0-386 GCF_000412655.1 Myotis brandtii | reverse complement strand
TTTTAAGAAGCCCTCCAAACCTTAGAACTTTATTTGAAAACATATTGGAGGAATAGGGATTCTGAATAATGCTGCCTGCTACTGTCCCGGTTCTAATCAGAAGGGGACATTCACAAGGAGCTAGATGGAGAAATTAAATATGATATTTATTACTAAGACCAAAGACCTGTCAAGTCCAAAGAATGGAGTTCCCTGGTAAAACCAGACTGGAGAACACAGCCCGGATTTGATGTCTTCTGTTACCTTCAATATCTAGGTCTTGAACCATCCATTGATAGCATTGGGTGGCAAAGCAGCTTCAGAATAATCTCACCCCTTCACAGAAGGGGGGCAGATAGGACCCTGGGGCCTGATCTGGGAGTGCTGACTGCTGGGAAGCAGAGAAG
>NW_005273713.1:0-386 GCF_000412655.1 Myotis brandtii | reverse complement strand
GTAGGTTGTGTGACCAATAGGCTCTGTCACAGTAGGCCGTGTGACCAGTAGACTGCGTCACAATAGGCTGTGTGACCCTTAGATCCTTTAACCGTAGGCTGTGTGACCTCTTTGCTGTGTCACAATAGAATATCTCACAGTATGCTGTGGGTCCAGTTGCCTGTGTCAGAGTAGATTGTATCAAACCAGGGTTTGTCACAGTAGGCTGTGTGACCAGTACACTTTGTCACAGGAGAATTATGACGGGGAGGCATTGTCACAAGAGGATGTCCCAGTAGGCTTTGATCACTAGGATGTGTCAAGGAAGGATATATCAAAGTAGGCTTTGTCACAGTAGGCTCTTTGACCCAGCATTTGTCACAGTAGAATTGTGACCAGTATGCTGT
>NW_005273712.1:0-386 GCF_000412655.1 Myotis brandtii | reverse complement strand
ATGGGTCAACGCTCAACCACTGAGCAACACCAGCTGGACTATCTTAAAGTTCAGTGACCATTTAAGGAAAAGTCTATTCAGAAGGGTGGGAGGAGGGGTGCTTTACTTAATTCCAGGCATATCTCAGAGATATTGCGGGTTCTGTTCCAGACTACTGCAATAAAGCAAGTATTGCAATAACGCGAGCCACGTTAATTTTTTTGGTTTCCCGGTACATAAAAAAGTTATATTTACACTATACTGTAGTCTCTTAAGTGTGTAATAATAGCATATGTTTAAAAAACAATAATGAAAAATACTTCATTGCTAAAAGATGCTAACTATCTTCTGAGCCTTCAAAGTCATAATAATTTTGCTGGTGGAGGGTCTTACCTTCAATTTGTAAA
>NW_005273711.1:0-386 GCF_000412655.1 Myotis brandtii | reverse complement strand
AAATGTTCTTTAAAATAAAAAGCCACCTTCAATATTACTTCAAGTTACATTACTTCAGTTTTCTTGAGTATATTTAATCTCAATTTCTTCACCTAAAAATAGTGATAGTCATACAATCTACCTTGTAAGATTACTGCAAAAACTTAAGTGACAGTGCATTTAAAGCCTTGAACAGAGAGTCTGATACATATAAATTTTCAGAATAATACCTGCTTTTATTTATTACTAGTACAATTACATAACATCCTGTTTTCCTAAAACACATCCCTGAGCATGGAATAAAACTAGTGTAGGATATAAGTTATGTGACTTTCTAGAGCTCAGAAAATTTCTCTATATTAAAGTACTGATATCCTGGTACTTACTCTTGAACTCTAAATGGGATA
>NW_005273710.1:0-386 GCF_000412655.1 Myotis brandtii | reverse complement strand
TCTCTCTCTCTCTCTCTCTCATCTCAGAAAGAGTGATCTGATTTTAAGAGGTGGACATGAGGCACAATTGAAAAT
Source organism: Myotis brandtii (assembly GCF_000412655.1). Classification (NCBI taxonomy): domain Eukaryota; kingdom Metazoa; phylum Chordata; class Mammalia; order Chiroptera; family Vespertilionidae; genus Myotis; species Myotis brandtii. The sequence continues at coordinate 311 of NW_005273710.1, read as the reverse complement.
AAGATTCACATCCTCTCTATTTGCAAAAAATCTCTTCAATTTCCAATTTGCTGGTCCCTTTGGTAAAACGGTTCCACAAATAAGATTAAAAAGTCATGAGACTCCCAGTGGGCTGGATCCTCATTTTCCTCAGAGAAAGCCATTGAGAGTATTCTGCATTAAAGAGATGTGTGGGCTGTGGAGCAGAACGAGCATCTGGGCCACATATGTAGTTAACATGGATGGATGTACACAATAAGAATATTTCTGCACTCACCGTGCAGTAGTGACACAGAAAAGGCCCTAACTCCAGCAATAATTTTCACACAACT
>NW_005273709.1:0-386 GCF_000412655.1 Myotis brandtii | reverse complement strand
GAGTGCACAAATCCCAGAGATTCCAAAAGGCAATCAACCCTGAAGTCTGCCCTCCAAGGACCTTCACCCTCCCTGCCCCTTTCTGTCCACACATCTTGCTTCCCTGCGACATATCCCCTCCAAGTGGGATTATAATTTGAGCGCCTGGCTTGCCTGTAGCTATTCTAACACTTGTTTCTCACAGCTGTCATTCAAACCTGGATGGAGTTTGGATGGTCTGGATCTTGGGGTTGGACAGCAGCCAGCAGGATTCAGGAGGAACTAGGTTTCATCATTTCCTTTTATGTATAAGTTTTGGTGACTTGCTAGAATGATTGACAAGACGCCATTGTGAGTTATACTCAGGGCTAAGATTTATAACAGCAAAGGATGCAGAGCAAAAGCAG
>NW_005273708.1:0-386 GCF_000412655.1 Myotis brandtii | reverse complement strand
GTTTTGAACTTGCTTTTTACCAATGACTCTTTTTCGTTTCCCATTTTCTCCCCTTTTGAATGGGTATGTGTATTCTATGCCTATCCCTGTTTGGGATTTTAGAAATAGATAACTTGTTTTCTAATTGTCCAGGTCCACCGATAGAGAAGAATTTTGCCCCAGTATGAACCACACCCAGAGACTCACCTATACCTGATGCAGATTATTGAGATGATGACATTTGGAACTTTTATACTTATATTTAGATGAGATTTTGATCTTATAGTTTATGCTTATGGTAAATTGGGGCTTTCAAGAATTTTAGAATGCACTGCATGTATTTTACATATGCACAGATGTAAATTTTTGAGACCTGAGGACAGATCATAATAGGTTGAATTGTTGTC
>NW_005273707.1:0-386 GCF_000412655.1 Myotis brandtii | reverse complement strand
TGGGGATCGAGGCTGCAACTCAGGCATGTGCCCTGACTGGGAATTGAATCAGCAATCCTTTGGTGCACAGGGCGATGCCCAACCAACACCGACCAGGGCTACACTTAACTGTTTTTAAGTATACAGTTCAATAGTGTAAATATAGTCATGTTGTTGTATAGCAGATCTCTAGAACTTTTTCATCTGGCATAACTGCAATTCTACCCATTAAACACTCATTCCTTTTCTTCTTTCCCTAACCATTGTCATCCATCTTTCTGCTTTCTGTCTCTATTATTTTGACTACTTTATATACTTCATATGAATAAAATCATTCAGTATAGTCCATTTGTGACTGGATTATTTCACTTAGCATAATATCCAAGAGGATTTATCTATGTTGTAGC
>NW_005273706.1:0-386 GCF_000412655.1 Myotis brandtii | reverse complement strand
TTTTGTTTTGTTTTGTTTTGTATTTTTAAAGCCTCTTTAAATACTTTATGGGACAAGGTAGGGTTACATAAATGAATAATACTGAGTCTTATCTTCAGCCTATGGAGATATACAAACTATGCTCTATAACTATGGATACATGTGCAGGTACTGCCTGTGCACAAGGAATTTAGCAGTTGGTCAAACATACTATCCTCAGAGTTTGGAGTTCATTGCCTAGAATTAAATTGATGCCCTAGAAATCCTCTCAACGGAACAATATATTTTAAAGATCAGTTATAAATAAGATAACTAATTGTTGATTAATATTGTGGACAACAAATAATCATGTTAAAGTGTTATAATACAATTTCACCATGCAAGAGGCTCAGCCTTGTTGTAGCAAA
>NW_005273705.1:0-386 GCF_000412655.1 Myotis brandtii | reverse complement strand
ACTATTTGATATTCTCTGACTGTTGGGGTGCTTGACGCACGGCCCCTTCAATTTTTCCTTAGGTAGAAAACTACTCACTATATGGATGGAAGTTGAACAGTAAGATCTATTTTGTAGGTTTTACTGAGTGTGCCTGCCTAATTTTCTTCATAAGGGGAATAAAAAGGACAAAACTACTTAGTCTGAGTCAACTTTAAGTGATATCCTTGAGATTTCAAGGTGAATAACTACAAACTTGTTTCAAATATTTTAGACACAACAACTATTTTCCTGCTCTCAGATTCGACTGATCTTTTGGCTTTATATTCCCAACATCCCTTGTCTGGAGAATAGTGAGGACTTCATACATTTTGCCAAGTTAATAACAGAAGGAAATATGGAACAGA
>NW_005273704.1:0-386 GCF_000412655.1 Myotis brandtii | reverse complement strand
TTTAATTTAAACTATCTCAGAGATGCCTAGCTGTCCCATAAAGTTGTGCTGACTTTCCCATAGTAGAAAGTGGAACCTGGGAAGCAGCTTCCAGCTAAAGAGTGTATTTCCTGGCTCCTCTAGCATCTAAGCATGGCCACTAGACTGATTCATGCCAATGGGATTTGAGAGAAAATCATGTCAGTAACTTCCTGAAGCCAGGCTCGTAAGAAATGGGCATTCCTTCTCCATGATCCTTTACTTCTCTGTCAGCTGATAAAGAGGACAATGGAAGATCCTCAAGATGAAAGAAGCTTAGGTTTTTGTATCATTGAGTGGAAGTAAGTTCTCAGTGACCAGAATTTATTTATATATACTAGAGGCCTGGTGCACGGATTCGTGCACTG
>NW_005273703.1:0-386 GCF_000412655.1 Myotis brandtii | reverse complement strand
GGGAGGGGGGTAAATGGGGAAAAAAGGAGGATATCTGTAACACTTTCAACAATAAAGAGATTTAAAAATTTTTCAGCTTTTCAAAATATTTTATATTCCTTTTTTATTTTAGAAGTCTGGGCCAACGGTCACAAAAGTTGTCACTGTTGTGACAACCAAAAAAGCAGTAGTGGATTCTGATAAGAAGAAAGGGGAGCTGATGGAGAATGACCAGGATGCCATGGAGGTAATTCTTCATTAATTTTGAATTTTTCATGATGCTACCTTAGGCCCTGGTTGGGGAGCTCAGTTGGTTAGAGCATTGTCATGATATGCCTGTCAGGGCACATTCAGGAATCAACTAATGAATGTATAAATAAGTGGAATAACAAATTGATATTTCTCTC
>NW_005273702.1:0-386 GCF_000412655.1 Myotis brandtii | reverse complement strand
TGTTTGTTTGTTTGTTTCTCAGGAGGATAAATAGCAAACATGGAAAAGGCAGACAACACACTTGATTGATACAGCCACACATTTTGAAACCCTAGATTTCTTTTTCATCTTTTCTTCTTTGACGCCTTTATTCCTCCTGCCTCCAAACGGGATTTGTCCCAGGTCTGAGTCTCTATACTTGGGATAGAAAGGAATTACTTGTGCATGCTGACTCCATTACGACCATTTTGATTCAACAAAATGGGTGCTGACAAGGTAATAAGATGGACATGTCAGCTTGTCATTAAGAAACCAGAATTCCTGTCCTAGCCGGTTTGGCTCAGTGAATAGTGTCAGACTGTGGACCTGTGGACCGAAGGGTCACAGGTTCAATTCCAGTCAAGGGC
>NW_005273701.1:0-386 GCF_000412655.1 Myotis brandtii | reverse complement strand
AGCAGGTTATACCAAAATACGAATATTTCAAGTTCAATTCTACCTATAAGGTCTTCAATATTAGGCAACCTGAAATCTAACCACTCTCCAAAATGCTTTATTTCACCCCATTCTTCTTTGGTCCCCTTCTTCCTCTGATCTCGTCTCTGTCTCACATGTGATTTCAGGTCAGGGTGCACCTAGAAGCCTCTCCTGCATTCCTGGCTGTCCCAGGGGAGAAGGAACAAGACTCTCCCTGCATCTGTGGGAATGGACGACAAACCGTGTCCTGGGCAGTAACTCCAAAGAAATTAGGTGACGGACAGATTCCTAAAACTACTCAATCCTACTCAAAGATTGTATGTCAGTGGGATTCTTATATCTAGTTCTACTTCCCTCAGGCAAAG
>NW_005273700.1:0-386 GCF_000412655.1 Myotis brandtii | reverse complement strand
AGTAAGAAGTGATTCTCTGTAATTTTTCAACAGTAATTCTGATGCCAAGCACTTCCTCTTCCAAAGGTGATTTCTCATGTAAATATCCTACTCAGCTCCAAAGCACCTAGAAAAATGAAAGTGGTCATTCTTGAAATTCATGACCCGTGCTTGACTGACTCTTTCTCAAAACTCACTTTAATATGAACACCTATATTCTCAGAAGTTAATTAATATCAAAGGCCATCAGAGTATGGGTGACTGACATCACATTGAAGCTACCATCAAATGGTCTCATATTAAAGTTTCTTTAACTTGTGTTGTGGGTCAGGCAATTTTCAAACTGAGAATGTTTCTTTTTCTCTTTTTCCATTTGTGTTCTCTCTCTCTCTCTCTCTCTCTCTCTC
>NW_005273699.1:0-386 GCF_000412655.1 Myotis brandtii | reverse complement strand
GCCTCCCAGCTGCAGAGGCGGCCCTGGCAGCGGCCCAGCATGGCTCTGCTTGCTCCTCACAGGTCGTCGTTGCTCCATTCTTTTCTCTCTCCTTTCCCCTTGTCTCTGTATCTATGTTTAGGTTCTGTTATGGTTTCCCTTTGGCCATTATTCCGCTTTGAATGTGCGAGCTGTTCACTGAGAAGCCATGGGGGGAAGCAGGGAGCCTGATCCAGCACAGCTGGCGGCGTGGACACGGCACGGGCGCCGTCCTTCCTGGCCACGTCCGCCTTCCCGTGGACAAACAGACTTGTCCAGACTCAGCCTTGTGTCACTTTGTGCTCTTACCAACTCACAGTCTCTGCTGTAAACAGGGCCACACCATCCCCGCTCCACCTGCTAGGCCT
>NW_005273698.1:0-386 GCF_000412655.1 Myotis brandtii | reverse complement strand
TACCTAGGTTGTGGGTTTGATCCCTGGTGGGGTCATGTGCTGATAGATGTTTGATGTTTCTCTCATACATCAATATTTCTTCTCTCCCTCTCTCTCCCTTCCTCCCTTCCCATCTCTCTAAAGTCAGTAAAAAATATCCTCCTGTGAGGAGGCTCTCTCTGGAGCACACCCAGGCCTTTCCTCCTCAGACCAGCATATTTACCTTTTCTCTCTAATTTCCAAGGGTCCTCATGAGACTTGCAATCAGGGAAGCAGTGGGCAGCAGCTATCTCCAAGGCTCCCTCTTCTCTGACTTTTCAGTGAGCTAACAGCAGGCCCGCCTTGTTCATTTTTTCCTTATATGTCCATGCTTCTTCTACCCTAAGCCCTGCCTGTGTTTCACTGTC
>NW_005273697.1:0-386 GCF_000412655.1 Myotis brandtii | reverse complement strand
ATGCATAACTCCTAGGGTTCCACGTATACTATTATGCATAGGACAGTCTCACTTTATCCCTTTTGTCCCCATTTTATTCTAAGTAGCACCCCCTTTTAGTCTCATGAATCCTTTCAGGAATGATAATTATGTATTCATCTAATTTCCCACAATGGGTAAATCTCTTACTAGTGATTTTAAATTAATACCTCACTGGGATAAGAAGGGTTTTAAGCACAGTTTTAAAAGAATAAAAGTTATGATAAATTAAGGTTTTCACAAAGATCCATGAGCCTGATACCAGTTTGTATTGGCAAGGAGCAGAGGAAACCATTGCCTTTATAGTTTGATTGTCAGCCAGAGAGGAAACTCGTACAATCTCTACTGAGGGAAATTTGTCAATATTT
>NW_005273696.1:0-386 GCF_000412655.1 Myotis brandtii | reverse complement strand
CCCCACCCCCATGCATGAATTTTGTGCACCAAGCCTCTAGTATACATATAAAAACATACACATATACATAGAGGAAAAGGAAAAAAGAACACATAGGCTGTAAAATACAGATCTTTGTTTAAATCCCAATGCTGCCACTTACTAGTTACAGGATATGGGACTCTTGTGCCAGTCTCTCATCTGTAAAATAGGAGCAGTGCTACTCGCTTATAGGCTTGCTGTGATGAATAGATTAAATGATAAAGGCACATGACACAAGTTACCCTCCCCAAGATCATGAAGATATTCACCTATCTTATCTAGTAAAGAGGGAAAATGCCAATTGACCGTCATGCCGTAAGGGTCAAGATGGCTGCGCCCACAGCACAGACAGTGATTCCGTAACA
>NW_005273695.1:0-386 GCF_000412655.1 Myotis brandtii | reverse complement strand
CAGGGCCATGGCCCAGCAGCTGAGAAGAAAGAGCTCCCAGCCAGAACCAGGAAGACCGTCTCTCAGCCATAGCCTGCGTGGGACGTACAAATGAAACAGAAGGGGACAAGGTGGCCTAAGAGGGACCGGAAGATGGGAATGAGGATGAACACAGGGAGCTCTGTGTGCTGGGAGCCGCAGCATCAGCCCCTGGGGCCGCCCACCAGATGTGACTGATCCCCGTCCCCACCCTCCGAACAGGACTCTCAGATGTGGGCGTTCAGGTGTCTGCAAGGACAAGATGCCTGATCACCACACCCTCCTGCCGTCAGCCGGTCACCAGGAAGACGCATCTGCGAGCAGCTCATTTTGCGCTCGCCTCCCAGCACCTCCGGGTGTCCCCGGCC
>NW_005273694.1:0-386 GCF_000412655.1 Myotis brandtii | reverse complement strand
GTTTCTTGCTCATGAAGAAGGCATGTTCGGCTCAGACTTTGTTTCTAGGTCATTCTTAGTGGTTCCTACTACCTCCTTGTATCTCCTGGACACTGGGATCTCAGAGAGGCTGCCTGAGCTTGGGCTCCTACAATTTTCCAGTTTCCGCCTGGTGCATGTAATGTCTGTGTTAAAGAGAAAATCTCAGCCCCCAGGTGGCACCCTCAGGCTAAAAGCCCATGATACCAAGTCTAGACTCAAATGCTGACCTCATTACCGTTTGAACCTCTTCCAGAAACCTCATCAACCATTCTGGAATTTCCTGGTCAACACCACTGTGGTAATCTGTCACGTGGTCCCTCTGCCTGGAACATGAGAGTTGTTTGGGCATCACAATGCAGGGGGTA
>NW_005273693.1:0-386 GCF_000412655.1 Myotis brandtii | reverse complement strand
CCACTCAGTTAAACAGGTGGATGCAGTTAACTCTCACACACAAGCCATTCCTCAATGCAAAGACACAGCCTGAGATTCTGTAGCAGAAAGGCGGTCCAGCGGATAGAACAATAGAAACAAGAGCTGAGATGTTTGAATTCTCGGTCAACAGAGCAAAATTTCTGGAGGTGAGACCTTTAGGGCAAAAGTCTCTGTATTCCTCAATCCTAGCCCTGCCGGGCTTGGAGCAGGTACAGTAAATATTTTCCAAATGCATAAAAGTTAAAGGACCCATATTGCGAGGCTGGTGATTCCAACCACTGGACTTTAAAAACACCTGAGTCATTGCTGAAACATACCGGTGGTTAATATTCTCCCCAGAGGAAGGCGGAACAGTCTCTCCCCCA
>NW_005273692.1:0-386 GCF_000412655.1 Myotis brandtii | reverse complement strand
CCTGGCGGACAGAGATGACTATCCCACCCTGTGCTGTCGGCGTGGCCATGACATTGGCCTCGGCTGATGTGGGCCTAGGCCTAAGGGATTATGACTGTCAGCCTTCACCATGAGAACAGCACGGCCCAGGGGCCCACTGTCCAAGGAGGGTGAGGCATTCAGAGGAAACTGGACATCAGCTTGGCACCAGACCCAGCGGAGCCCGGCTCAGGTCAGCCGACCTGCCCACGAGAGAATCAATGAGTGTGTCAGAGTTTGGGGGTGGTTTGTTACGCGGCATTATTGTGGTGATAGCTGACTGATACACTTACGTCCAGTTACTCCAGCCCAATCCAGGCTTCCTTTCTCTGTCCTGTACCCACAGCTCAGTGCCACTCTGCCCTGAG
>NW_005273691.1:0-386 GCF_000412655.1 Myotis brandtii | reverse complement strand
GGTTGAGAACCACTGCCTTACATCATATAGAAAAATTAAATAAAAATGGATCAAAGATCTAAACATCCTCAAGAGAAAACATAGCTTCATGAAATGGGACTTAGCAATGATTTCTTGAATATGACAACAAAAGCATTAGCAACAAAAGGAAAAATAGATAAATCAGACTATATCAAAATTAAAAGCTTCTGTGCATTAAAGGACACAATTAACTGAGTGAAAATTAACTGAGTGTAACCTAAGGAATAAAAGTAAATATCTGCAAATCCTATATCTAATTAGGTGTCACTATTCACAATATATAGAACGCTCCCACCATTCAACAATAACAAATTAAAGGTTGAGTAAAGACATGAATAGGGATTTCTGCAAATAAGATATATAAA
>NW_005273690.1:0-386 GCF_000412655.1 Myotis brandtii | reverse complement strand
AACCCCTGGACCGCTGGGGCTGGACCCCGGCAGTTTTGGAGGCCTCTGATAAAACACCAAAACAAATATAATAGGTAAATTTGCATTTGATTACATATTTAGAATTATACCTTTAAACATGCCACCTGAACATGTTCTCATAAAATCTACCCCACATTCCACAAGTTTGAATTCCCTCTAATTACACTGTGCAAATGAGTATATAGAATTAACATTAAACACCAAAAATGCATACATAGTACAAATCTGCACCAGTTCCAATGTATAGTTTTTCCCCCCTCATCAAGTAATTGTCTGACACCAGCTGGATGTCCTAGAACCCAATTATGACACTATCAATCTAAAAATAGCATCAGATCCCTAGCTGGTTTGGCTCAGTGCATAGA
>NW_005273689.1:0-386 GCF_000412655.1 Myotis brandtii | reverse complement strand
CAAACACTTAGCTCATAGTCCACTTTTCAGTGTTAGTAACATGCATCCAATACTGGTATAATTAATTTCAGGTGTGCCTTCTCCCCTGGCATATATCTCTCCCATCCGGAGTATGAGTTATTGTTAAAATCATAATCTCTAGAAAGTATTCCCTCCAAGATATTCATCTTTTTTATTTTCTTTTTCAGAGTACCAGTATTGTCTGGGACTACAACTTCCAGCTTATAACAATTATATTGTATTTTCTTATCACATAGGTACACTACAAACATCATTTTCTGCTATCCTTCTAATTGTCTTTGGAAGAATGTAAACTGAGAGACATGTAAGAGTATGGGGATATGTGTCTTATTGGTTATTTTAGTGGATTTAAGAGAGATTATATG
>NW_005273688.1:0-386 GCF_000412655.1 Myotis brandtii | reverse complement strand
GTAGCCTAAGTTCAGGGCACTCGGAAAGCATTCAATGAGTCTTTGTGACATACATGAATACATTTCTACAGTCCTGTCTTCAACAATACAGGGTCATTCTGTAATTTATTTCCCACACTGCCACTCTTGACAGTGAAAGAGGTTACCATTAGGTACCTGAATAATGAATCTTTGTTGAATAAATAAAGTGGAAGAAACCACAGAATACATACATATTTAAAGCAGAGCATTGGAGGGTTTGTCAGATTTCAGGATTAAGGAACATTTTTAAAAAGGCATTATTATACCTGACGATTTAGGAGATCAAGACATCTAAGGGTTCAAGAAAAGATTCCCAAGAAGTTATCCTACTAGAGCAGCAACTGTCAACCTTTTTCATCTCATGG
>NW_005273687.1:0-386 GCF_000412655.1 Myotis brandtii | reverse complement strand
GCTGGTTTTGTTCCTAGAGCTGGTCAGGAAATGGAGGACTCGAGGGAGCAGAGGCTGGGGGGCTGGCTGAGACGCCCCAGAGCCGGGCCCGCCCCCACTTAATCCCAGAGCCACAGGTTCTGCACATACTTCCAGGGAGGACACCCCACCTTCCTCCCCCCCTACCTTCACAGCTCACAGGCCTGTGTCTCCCCTCTCACACCCCCAAGACCACAGGGCCAGGTTTCCTCCCAGTGAGGCCCAGTAACTCCCCCAGCCCGTTTCCTCGTCATGTGGTCAGGGTGAGACCCGGGGGAGGAGCCCTGGGCAGCACCCACAGTAAGGCCATCTGGGGAGCTCTCTGTCTTTTAAAATATATATATTTTTTATTGATTTCAAAGAGGAAG
>NW_005273686.1:0-386 GCF_000412655.1 Myotis brandtii | reverse complement strand
GCCGAGGCGGGTTCCTGACTCTGGGCCGTGGCGACTCCGCCCTCGCCGGCCCCGGGCCTTTGTCAACCCAAAGCCTACCTTCCCTGGGACTGGGACCCGCCCTCCCGTGCCCCAGTTTAGGCAAAGGGCGTGGAACTCTGAGTTCCTTCACCTCCTTTCCCAAAAGGCAGGCGCCCGTGTACCTTTCTCATTCCCCTAGGCTTCAAAGACATTCCTTCTCCACATTCCAGTACGAAGCTAGAGTCGAGCTTTAAAGAGTCTTTATTACAGGGAAGGATACAGGGTCCATGTCTTGTAAATGGTTCATGCTGGAATCACTACTTTTTAGAATAGGATGTGGGTGAAAGGTAAGAAACATCCTATTTTCAGTCATGCTTCATCTAGAC
>NW_005273685.1:0-385 GCF_000412655.1 Myotis brandtii | reverse complement strand
TTTTAGAATAGTTTTAGGTTTACAGAAAAGTTGCAAAAATAATACAGAGAAGTTCAATGTACCCCAGACCTAGTCTCCCCTATTGTTAACCTCTTTCATCACTATGGTGCATTGTCGCAACCAATGAACCCACAATGACATAGTTATTCACTAAATTCCATACTTTATTCAGATTTCATTAATTTTCCCTGATGCTGTCTTCTGTTCCAGGCCCCCATCCAGAAGAACATGGTACATTTAGATTTCCTCCTATTATAAAATTTTAAAATATTATTTTAAAAGCCAAATGTAAGTAAAGTATATAGTCTCCATTTTCTTCCCCCCAAATAGAAAGAAGAAGCAACCTGCATAACAAAAACCCTTCCTGTTCTCTTACCCCTTTACC
>NW_005273684.1:0-385 GCF_000412655.1 Myotis brandtii | reverse complement strand
CTCGGGCACTGCGGCTGCTTCCCATCCTTAGATGCTCCGCAAGGAAGAAATAATATAAAGGCGGCCACCAAGTGGCTCCCAACAACTGGCGTGAACGTCAGCGGGACGGATCCAGATCCCTGGGCAGCAAGGGCATCCCACTGCCTCCCCCGGAGGGCTGATCGCATCCAGCCCCCCCCACCCCTCTTGGAATGGGCACCAGATGCAGGGCTCATGGATGGTGAGCACTGCTGTGGTGGCGCAAGCCTTTCCTGATCAGGACTGACTGGGCTCGAGCCCACGGCAAGCACAGCGGGGCCAGTGTGAGCGGGAGCGGCAGTCAGGAACAGCAGGTGGCATTAGACTGCGGTTTTGGCCCAATCCCTGCAGGCCATGCCAAGGAACC
>NW_005273683.1:0-385 GCF_000412655.1 Myotis brandtii | reverse complement strand
TTTTTATAATGTTAAGTCACCCTATCCAAGAACATGGTATGCCCTTCCCGCTGGTGAAATCTTTGGTGTCTCTATGTACTGTTTTAAAGTTTGCTTCACATAAACTGCACTCCTTATTAACCTTATTCCTTGGTATTTTATGTATTTTGCAGCTATTAAAAACGGGGCATCTCTTCCATTTTATCTTCTAACTGGTCGGGGCATGAGCACAGGGCGGCCACTGGTTTCTGAGCGTCCACGAGGCCACCTTGCTGAGCTCCTGCCTTGCTCGCAGTGGTTTTTCAGATCACATCATGCAGTGAAACATGTGCTGTGTGTCCAGCAAGCAGATCAGCTTCCTTCATTAGTGGGCTTGGCCCACCTGCCCACCTGCCCACCTGCCCAC
>NW_005273682.1:0-385 GCF_000412655.1 Myotis brandtii | reverse complement strand
ATCTATCTACCTACCTATCATCTATCAATCATCTATCACATTTTTTCATCCATTCGTCTGTGGAAGGACACAATGGCTGTTGTCCATGCCTTGGCTATTGTGAATAATGCTGCAATGCCCATGGCAGTAGAGATACCTCTTTGAGATAGCAATTTTGTTTTCTTTGTATATATACCTGGAAATGGAAGTGCTGGATCATATGGTAGTTCTATTTTTAATTTTTTGCGGAGTCTCCCTACTGTTTTCCATAGTGGCTTCACCAAATTACATTCCCACCCACAGTGCACAAAGGTTTCCTTTTCTCTACATCAAGCATGTCAAACTCGCGGCCCACGAGCCGCATGCCTCGTTTATTTGTCCCGTGTTAGCCTTTGAGTTTGACATG
>NW_005273681.1:0-385 GCF_000412655.1 Myotis brandtii | reverse complement strand
GTCTGCAGGCCGATGCTCTAACCACTGACCAAACCCAGCCAGGGCTCTCCCTTCAGTGTTCATCTTCTGTAAGACTCTGGCTCCCTTCATCTACTAATGACACCCAACAGCAGGGGCACTGATGCTTGCTCTGCACTGGTGCTTTGCTTCTCTTCAGGACCCTCAAAGAAAGATATAATTGTCCTACATTTTGTTCTTTATTTGAGCTCCATCGATAAGCTAATAGTGTGTCCTTCATAAAGACTGTGAAATCCACAAAGGCGAAGGCCACATTTTGTAAATATTTATTGATCCCTGGAAGCAACATGTTTCCTCCAAATGGGTATTCAATAGATGTTGGCTAACACTCTTGAAAGTCAAAGAAAATAGAGAAATAGTCATAGTT
>NW_005273680.1:0-385 GCF_000412655.1 Myotis brandtii | reverse complement strand
ATTCACTGTTGCCAAACTTGGTGAGGCCGTAGGGTAGCTTCACTGTCCTTTTTTCCCATCCTTCTGGTCAGCCACCCTCAGAGCCTCCAATCTCAACCATCTCTCAGCATGCAAGTTCATCACCACTTCAACATGTGTGTCAAATTCCTTGAATAAACACACAAAAACTAGTCTTAGCAAGATTCTAGATGACTTAAAATTAAAGTGGTGATAATTATTATAGACAGAATCCCCTAAAAGAATCTGAATAATGGAATAGAGCTAGGAATATGAAACTTTTACAGAGATAAAGTAGACGTCCCTGCCCTTTCATGCTTCTACGAATAATTTGAGCATCTGCTGTATACCTGCTGCTGTGCCAGGCACTGGGAACACAGTCATGGGC
>NW_005273679.1:0-385 GCF_000412655.1 Myotis brandtii | reverse complement strand
GATGAATTTAAAAGGAACCTAAAACTGGTTTTTGAAAGGATTTTGTTAGGTTAGAAAACTTGGCAATAACTTGAATTTGATACGGGGAGACCCCGCTGAGGTAAATATTATGCTGTCCCACATGAAGTGTGACTCTGGGTTGTGTGTTTCCTGCTTGGTGTTGCCCTGCGTGTTTATGTTGTCATATATGACACTTGTTTTGTGACGAGTTCCCAGAGCTCTGAGTCAGAGTGGCTGTTGCTTATCTTTTCTTCTTCGTGCAGCTGCTGTCGGCCCTCACGTTTTGGTAAAACTCTCTTACAAGTGAGTGTATAAGTGAAGGTAGTGGTTATGGTCATAGTTCGGTGGTCATGTACTGCTTTATTAGGTGCTTTCCTTTAAAAAA
>NW_005273678.1:0-385 GCF_000412655.1 Myotis brandtii | reverse complement strand
TCTAATTAGCATATTACTCTTTTATTAGTATAGATGCAAAGAGATAAACAGTTTAATGTCAGTACTTTCTTCATGGGATGTTATAAGAGTTAGGTGAATTAATATGTGTAACCTTGCATATGCAGATGTTATATAAAAGTTTTTAGTATTATTGCTATTGATGAGGCAGACTATAAGAGTTTCCTATATTGTACAAAGTCACCTCTCTAATATTGGAGAAACCACTTCACATTATTTGGCAGAGAAGTATTAGATACTTTTGTTTATCTACAACCTGCCTTTCAAGTGTGGCCAGGCAGCCTTCTGGGAATAAGATACATGACACTTTTAAGTCTTGTACCTGTTAAGAATACTAGTATTTAAGTGATAGAAGACTCAGCTAAAG
>NW_005273677.1:0-385 GCF_000412655.1 Myotis brandtii | reverse complement strand
GGAGAAAGAAAGGAAAGAAGGAAAAGAAAGAAATATTAGATATGATCAGTGCCAGGGTGATGTAACGGAAAGATATAATGGTCAGGGGTACAGCAGATTGGGTGGGCAGGAAAGGTACTCAAGCTGAGAACTAAATGACAAGAAATATACAGTTATGCAAATAACAATTGGAAGAATAGTGTAAGCAGCGGGAAAAGTCAGTGCAAAGGTCCTTGGGCTGAAATAATCTCAGTGTGTGAGGAATAATTCTATGGGGGAATAACTGGGCAAGGGGATAATGGTAAGAGACTAGTGGGCCCAAATTATGAATGGTTTTGTCAACTCGTGTTAGAAGTTCAGGTTTTATTCTACACCAGAGGCCCAGTGCACGAAATTTGTGCATGGG
>NW_005273676.1:0-385 GCF_000412655.1 Myotis brandtii | reverse complement strand
GCCACGTGGGAGAATGCAGGAGAGCTGCCCCCTGCAACAGGAGTCCCAAGAGAGCAAGAGAGCCAAGAGCACAAGGGCAAGAGAGAAAGACAGAGAACTACCTTTGTTCAGGGGTTTAAATATAAAATGTTTCCCTTTTTGCAGTGGCCACACCTGTTCTGGCCACTGGCTTTTCCCAGATGTGACTGATAAACATCTTCCCAAGTCACCCAGACCTTCCTGGGCATGTGTCTGTTGTCCAGGCCCTTCCTCCAGGGATCTATGGGGAACAGACTTGGAGAGTGTTAACTGTAACTTCCTGGCAAAGCTATATAAATGGCATGCCTATATTATCTCATCTCACCTTTACTCCTTTCCTGTTACTAATAACCAGGTTATTCTAACA
>NW_005273675.1:0-385 GCF_000412655.1 Myotis brandtii | reverse complement strand
GGCCTCCAGTGCCCCCGGCTCCTGCCTGCGGATCCCACCCCCTCTCCCGCTCTTCCTTCCCCCTCTCACTTTTCTTTTGATCTAATTATTTTTCCTATAAGCTCGGTCTCCTAGAGAGCAAATATCAGAGTCACTGAGCGAAAATTATGTAAATATTATTAAAGGGACTCGGGCTCCGAAATTCATTTGCACCGCGCACGGAGGAAAGCTGTCCTTCTGATTATTCTCAATTTATTTGCAAATAAAGGCCTGATGACCAGGAGGGATCAGGGATATTTAACGAGGCTGTAAACATCATTCCGCGCGCTCAGCCTCAGTGGAATTAATGGTTTTAATAATTGGGATCCCAATTTCTTGGGGAATTGGTGGCTTTTGAAGCGCCAAG
>NW_005273674.1:0-385 GCF_000412655.1 Myotis brandtii | reverse complement strand
GAACTGAAAGGCATGCTTGGAGCTGGACAGCCAGGGGCAGGGAGACGAAGTCAAGGAGACGAAGAGAATGCAAAAAGCACCACAAGATGTCTTACACAAGGCTTTTGTAAGGTTGAAGTGTTTGGTGTAGTTAGCTTTTCAACTCTAACCTCCTCTCCCACTGACCAGATGGCGAAAATTTAAAAAAACTAACAGTCTGTTTGGGGGAGGATGGGTATCGACAGCAACATTCAAACACTGCCATGGGAGTTGACCCAACTTAAGCTAGAAAACGGCCTGGTAGTTTCTACTGAATCTAAACATGCACCTATTTTATGTCCCCCAAAGTTAACTTCTGAATATTTTAACTTCTGGATAGTACCTATTATGGTATTCCATTTATCCT
>NW_005273673.1:0-385 GCF_000412655.1 Myotis brandtii | reverse complement strand
AACACTATGAACCAACTTGACCTGTCATTTATAAATCAAAATTTCAACAACTGCAGAAAACATATTACTTTTAAGTTCACATATAATATTCATAATATAGGTCATATATTGGGTTATAAAATATGTAAAATACTTGAAAACATTTAATCATATGCAAACTTTTAAAATGTTATAAATGAAGTGCAAATTAATATTTACCAAATAACCAAATATTTGGAAATTGGACAACATACAACTTTAAGGTAAACCATGGGTCACAAAAGATATCACAAAATGGCAAAGTATTTTAAACTGAATTATATTAAAGAGACAACATATCAATTTTGTGGGACATGTGCTAAAAGGGTAATTCCTAGGTTCAAAGCTCATATAAAAGTTTAAAAAT
>NW_005273672.1:0-385 GCF_000412655.1 Myotis brandtii | reverse complement strand
TATATCTTCTTTGGTGAAGTGTCTTTTAAAAATTTTGGCCCATTTTTAATCAGGTTGTTTCTCATTGTTGAGTTTTACGAGTTCTTTGAATGTTTTGGATAAGAATCATTTATTACATGTGCCTTTTGAAACTGTTTACTCCCCATCTGTGGCTTATCTTCTCATTCCCTTGACATTTTCTTTCTCTACTTAATTCTTTGAATGCATACAAGACTTTTTTTTTTTTCATCTCTATTGTTGAAAGTATTACTTAGATTTTCCTTTTCCCTCCATTAACCTCTTCCAGCCCATTCCCATCTCCTGGCATACCCTCACCCCCCTATTGTCTGTCTCTATAAGTTATGCACACATGCATACAAGTTCATTGGTTTATCTCTTCCCACCC
>NW_005273671.1:0-385 GCF_000412655.1 Myotis brandtii | reverse complement strand
TTCAAAAAGGCATAGTTATTATGTTAGTCCCAGTCCAAATATATTCAAATATATCCGAGATAATTTGGTATAAACTTATTAATGCTACTGCATGGTAAATGCAGCAAGTAGAACATATACAGTAAAGAAAATAATTGTTGTGTTCTTGTCATTTTTTAATCTTTATGTCTTTATGTTATCATTACTTAAAATATTGACTACAAAATATACCATAGATTCTATCTGACTCAATGTCCTAGAGATAATTGGACACATAGCAAAATGGTGGTAATGCAGGCTATGTCATGAAATCAAAGTATTTTCCCATTTTAAAAACAGTGATTGATGCCCTAACCAGTTTGGCTCAGTGAAAAGAGCATCGGCCTGCGGACTGAAAGGTCCCAGG
>NW_005273670.1:0-385 GCF_000412655.1 Myotis brandtii | reverse complement strand
CCCCTTCACTCTGAGAGTCTAATCGAGAAACTTCATGTGGCCTAGACTAGCCTTTTCCTTGATATAAAATCAATATGTGCTGTGGCCCTAAGTCCTCTTTAGGTTTTCATCCATTCAGTTAGCCTTTATTAAGTGGCTGCTGTCCAGGCAAATGTGAGGTCTGGGAGTATGATGATGAACCCTCCTGGTCCTCATGCATATAGATGGACTTGAAAATAAACATAAAGGCCCAAGTGTGAACCCTAAGAAGTTTGGGGCTTGGGTGGTTATGAAACATCTCAGAGGTGTGCGAGGTGGAGGCTGTCATGGAAGGAATCCGTCTGAATGGAGAGCTAAGCCTCTGCAGGCTGCTCTGCCTTCCTCCTGCCTTGGCTTCAGGTGCTTC
>NW_005273669.1:0-385 GCF_000412655.1 Myotis brandtii | reverse complement strand
CAGGCTCTATCCACTGAGCCAAACCGGCCAGGGCTAGTTTTCAGTGGCTCAGCGCTGGGGTAGGTCCCTGCGGGCTTGTCTGCAGAAATCACCCAGTGCTGCCATGTGTATCCGCTGTCCCTGAAGACGTGTCATGGCTCCTCCCCATCTCTGCTCATCTCACCGTCGGCAGCTCATTATAACGTCTGCAAAAGTCCGATGAGGCTGGACGTCCAGCTAAGAAAAGGCAGATGTGGTCTCTGGGGAATGTGCATCTGGCTGATAACCGAGTGCGTTGCTGCTGTCGTGGCACTTCTAACATAATGGCCTCGACGTCTGTATGGGAGTAAGTCACACCCGCCGTTTTAACAAGCTGCCTCAAAACCTCAGCGGCTTAGCACACGGC
>NW_005273668.1:0-385 GCF_000412655.1 Myotis brandtii | reverse complement strand
TGACTACTATTACCCCTGATTCATAAATGAAGAAACTGAGACAAAATTAGTGGATAATAAGTGGACAACTGAGGACAGTTAGAGCAGACTGCCATAAGGAAAAAAATGTCTGACTCTTCTCTAACCTCTGACTTTTACCTTTAAAAATATAATAAAGATGGCTTTCATTAAAATTTGTCAATATTTGCATTTCTATTATTAGATACCTGGCACTTCTACATTCTCAGATACAAATTTAAAAACAAATATTTGTAAAAGATTCATGTTTATTTTTCATTTATTACCTCCTTTCAGGACTTGAAAAATTAGAAATTTCAAACACAGCTTCATTTTAATAAACATGAATAAAAGGCCCTTGAAAAATGCACTCATTTATTCACTCAAT
>NW_005273667.1:0-385 GCF_000412655.1 Myotis brandtii | reverse complement strand
TTTTTTTTCTTATCTAAAAGAATTTATTTTAATGTTCTCCACCAATTACAGAGTAGTGGGGAAGGTAAATCACACAGGAAAATTCCACAGTTTGTAACTGCCATAGCAATAAGCCAGCATTCCTAAAGGATGCATTGTTTAAACTACAGCGTAATTGGGAAAGAATCGCACTGGATATTTTTGTTATGGTACATTATCTGTCTTTGTTCCTACTTTTGTATAAATGAGGATTCTTTAAAATGTGCACATCCCACACTTATTTAGGCCATGTAGGAATAAATGATATAAATTAAAGAGAATGATATCAGCATAGAAGAGGAGTCCCAGGACAGCACAAAAAGATAAAGCAGTAAAGGCTGAGCATATTCTTAAAATAAAATTGAAA
>NW_005273666.1:0-385 GCF_000412655.1 Myotis brandtii | reverse complement strand
AAAAAAAAAAATCTATGGGTATTTTAGTTTTAGGTCTTTTCCATATTATCTTATAAGCCATTGCAAATCCTTTTTGGATCAAATGGCATATAAAAAAGTAAGAAGGCAGAAAGAGAGGGCAGGACAGAAAAGAAGCAAAGCAAAGAAAAAAAAGCAGGACAAGGAAAATAAGAAGCCAAGTGCTCTTGACTCAAGTCTTCTTTGGGCTACACTGGCCTCATTTTTAATGTGAGTACAGATACTGCCTCTATTGGCTATTGCAACAGGGTCAAAGGAAGTACTAAGTCTAAAAGCCTTTGAAAATAAACAGGAAGGAAAAATACTGGGGGTTATTGAGTATACATTTTATGCTCAGACCACCAATAAGATGATTTAATTTGATTCA
>NW_005273665.1:0-385 GCF_000412655.1 Myotis brandtii | reverse complement strand
CTGCCACTGCCCATTGCTCCCCTGGTTGCAAATCTCACGGGATCCTTTAGAGTTTAGGAGGAAAACAACAAAGATACAAGGCATGTGCTCTGTCGAGAGGGCAGTGGATCCTTTGTCTTGAGGCTTTTTTATCTTTTCTTTGGCTGGTGGGAATCCTAGGTGAGGACTCAGGGGAGGGTCTTACATAATATTCACTAACTTTTCAGGTGTGTCCTTCAATATGTTGATTTATTAAAATGTATGTAGAGAGGGGCCAGGATTGTTGTCTGGTTAGTTTTATTTTTAAAGAATGTTATTAAAGGGGAACTGGTACTGAGGCAGGTCTGCCTTGGGCTGGTCTGAAATGTGTAAACCATTTGCTCCTTAGTGTCCTTGGTTAGGGAAG
>NW_005273664.1:0-385 GCF_000412655.1 Myotis brandtii | reverse complement strand
ACAATGCAATATATAGATCATTGTATCATAGAATTGTGCATTTGAAACCTATAGAATCTTATTAACCAATGCCACACCAATTAATCTAACAAAAATAAAAAATAAATTAAATAAGAAACGTGAATTTAGAAATATTAACTGAGGTCATGTAATGAAAGTAGAATAGGTCGTGTCAGGAGAAACCACTGAGGAGTTTTGAGCAAGTGAGTGAAATTACTGATGTAGAAGTTGTTTTGTGTCTGATCAAAGAAATCTATATTTCTACCTCTCCTTTCAAATGTAATGTATGAAGTTTACCAAGCCTAAAATGGTAATTCTAACAATTTTATTTTTTCAAAACATATTTGAGCTCAGTGGGATGTGGCTCAGTGGTTGAGCATCAACC
>NW_005273663.1:0-385 GCF_000412655.1 Myotis brandtii | reverse complement strand
TAATATTTTCAACAATAAAGATAATAATAAAAAAAACAACAAGAACAGAGGATGATATAAAAAACTTACTTTAAATTTAGTAATATGCATAGACTGAAAGTAAGAATTAATTTCCCCCAAAAGTAACAGTATATTAATATCAAATAAAACTATAAAGCCAATAAAATAAATAAAAAATTTTCAAATAAATAGATGGTATTATCTAGCAATACTAATTTGCTTTTAGTGCAGCATGCTTAAAATCAAGTGTGGTATATAAATCAGGTGTTTCAAAAATTTATTTTATTTTACAGAAGGAATATCATTCCAAATGTCTCTAGCAGCAATTTTCAACCTGTGTGCTATGGAAGGCACACTGGTGTGCAGCAAGAATTTTTAAAACATG
>NW_005273662.1:0-385 GCF_000412655.1 Myotis brandtii | reverse complement strand
GCACTTAGAATACAGCATTATTTTCATTCATTAAACTTAACATTCTGTCTTATAAACAATACATTTTACTTGCTATTTATTCTCGCTCATTTAGGACATTTACACATTTCCTTATTATAATAATGTATGTTTACACACACATGTAGTTTTTCTATATGGCTTATTTTTCTCAGATAATATACACTAGTGAACTTAAAAAGTATAATAATTTTAGCATGCTGGAGACATATTACCATATGATTTACTACTTATTTTCACCTTAAAATAACTTTGAAATATACTCATCTGTCCTTTGTTTTTGTAATTTTTTTTATGTTTCTCCATTTACCATTTAGTTATTTATTCATCTATATTTACTTTAACTTAAGATTTTATGTTTAAATCT
>NW_005273661.1:0-385 GCF_000412655.1 Myotis brandtii | reverse complement strand
GAATGTGCACAGGCAGGAGAGAGCTCAGGTTATATGAGGACCTAAACGGCCAGGAGGCCTGCCTTGCAGGGAGCCAGTAGATGGGGTGTGAGCCTGGTGAGCAGGTGGGCCATGGACAGGGCCAGCCCATGAGCAGCCTGGGGGCACATTGGGCGCAGCGGTTGCCAACCAGTGGTCCGCGGGCCACTGGTAGTCCCTGAGGTCCGAAAGGTTGGCGACTGCTGCCTTAGGGCACTTCAGATCTTGACTTGCAAAGCATCAGGAAGCCATGAGGATCAGAGAGAAGGAGTTTCATGAATATATTATCTGGAAAGCTCATCTTGGCTGCTATATAGAGAACAGATTGGAGGGGGCAGAAGTGAATGCAGGGGGCTAGTGGATTTTA
>NW_005273660.1:0-385 GCF_000412655.1 Myotis brandtii | reverse complement strand
AGGGACCCCACCAATGCACGAATTTGTGCACCGAGCCTCTAGTTTCCATATAAAATGATATGCTTCAAAGTAATCAGGGTGAGGGATGGAGGAGTGGGTGAGTGTAGAGATGAAATGAGATTGGCCATGAGTTTTTGAGGCTGATTGATGAATATGTGGTGGATTGTTCTATTACTGCCCCTACTTTTTCGTGTGTTTGAAATTTTTAATGAGATGGAGTTCTCATTTTAATGTCTGGTCACCTGCCAGCACTAGGAGACCCAAGGGAGACAAGAGCATTCACACCATCGTTGTTCCTCCCAAGATATCATGTCCTGCTTCCCAAAGTAATGAGGAGCGAGGCAGCACCAGGGAAACTTTTCTAGGCATTCTGCTGCCTTCCTCT
>NW_005273659.1:0-385 GCF_000412655.1 Myotis brandtii | reverse complement strand
TCTATCCCCTGAGCCAAGCCAGCCAGGGCCTTATTTCTTATCTTGCTCTGCGGGGGCTGATCTCCGTGGCATGTGTCCGGCTGCCTCCCCCCCACTTCTGGCTGGTCTGGCCCACGGGGCACCAGGCCTTCGGGAGGGAGGAGAGGCTGTGTTCAGGGCACATGGGTCCTCCCAGGTCCCGCCCTGCTGGATGCTGGAGGCTCCAGGGAACTGGAAAGGGGCAGCTGCTCTCGGGGGACCCTGCACACAGCTGCTCCCTCTGCGTTCAGGGGGGAGTCCCCTCCTGTGACCCCCTCTCCGTCACCCCACTCAGCACACAGCCATCCCAGAGGGATACTGCCTGTCTGGGTGAACTGAAAAAGCTAATTCCATAACCAAAGAGTTT
>NW_005273658.1:0-385 GCF_000412655.1 Myotis brandtii | reverse complement strand
TTCAGTCCACAGGTTGATGCTCTATCCACTGAGCCAATCCGGCTACGGCAAAACTAAATGTATTTTAATGAGAACTGTAGCTCCTAATTCCTCTCCTTTCTGGGAGACTTACACAGTGGCAGAGATGTCATACCAAGGAAGATGAAATAGGTAAATGGTAAACTGTTTTGCCTAAGTGTATAGTGTATATTAAATGTGTGCTCAATATACTAATAGTAATATCAACCTTACCTTTGATCTATTTTACTTATCCTGAATCAGGATTATCATTAGAACACATTAGCAATATCAGGCAGATTTGTCCAACATGATGGATATTCACTAGGACTTATGTCAGTAAGACAAAAAGTATACCAAGGAGGTAGTGAGTTCAATTAGTGATCCC
>NW_005273657.1:0-385 GCF_000412655.1 Myotis brandtii | reverse complement strand
TTGTTTAAGCCACTGTCTATGGTATTCTGTTATAGCAGCCCAAAACTGATTTTATATATTTACATGAAGAAATGTATAGAGTATTTATAGTTTGGTACTTGATTTTTTTAGTAATATGGAAGTTTTCAATGTTGAGAGTTTTGATTATTTCACTACCAATGAGGAAATAAGCATTTCAGATTTTGCATACTCATTGCAATTTCATTTAATTTTATCCTTTTTAATAAAGATACCTCATTATGGTAATAATTGAAATATTATTGTTTTACTTGTACAACTCTCCCTCTTGGGAAATTCACAAATGAGAAGAATAAACTTTTCATCAGACCAGGTGACCCAATTTTGGGATTTGATAAAATAATTGTGTGTGTGTGTGTGTGTGTGT
>NW_005273656.1:0-385 GCF_000412655.1 Myotis brandtii | reverse complement strand
CATTTCCCTAATTTCTAGTGAGTTTGAACATCTTTTCATGTACCTACTAGCATTCATATGTCTTCTTGAGAGAAGTATGTTTTCAGTTCCTCTGCCCACTTTTTGATTAGGTTGTTTGTTTATTTGGTGTTGAGTTTTATGAGTTTTTCATATTTTTTGTAAATTAAACCTTTGTTAGAGCTAATTTTTGAAAATATGATTTCCCATTTGGTTGGCTGCCTCTTTGTTTTGTTAGTTTCTTTTGCTGTGAGGGAGCATTTTAGTTTGAGATAAAGATCAGATGCATTCAAAGAAAAAAAATCTGTATATATGCAACTTTACTTTTTTATAAACCTAAAGGTAACCACACAGAAAAATCCCCAAACCAGGACACATAGCTTAAAAG
>NW_005273655.1:0-385 GCF_000412655.1 Myotis brandtii | reverse complement strand
TTTATGACTATTTTGTGACTGCCGATTTGTACTTCTTAACCCCTTCACCTTTTACACCCAGTGCCTGAACCCCTCACCCCTCTGGCAACCATTGGTCTTTTCTCTGTACTTATTTTCTTTGTTTAAGAATAATTATTATGTTCAGGATTTTAATAGTTTTCTTATGGAAATAGTTGCCCAAACTATTGAAAAATGTAAGTGTTGCCTAAGTCTGAGATAGATTTTTGAATCCTATAGATATCATCATGTACTTAATATAGGAAACCATTTTAACTTTATACTAGGACAGTGAAAGATTAGTAAACAAACTGTTAATATTATGCTTAACTCTGGGAATTTGTGACTCTAAGTCTATGCCTAGGTCTTCTATTAAAAATAAAAGTTT
>NW_005273654.1:0-385 GCF_000412655.1 Myotis brandtii | reverse complement strand
GATTCTTGTATGTGCCCTGACCAGGGATGGAACCCATGAGGTTGGCTATGGGGTCAATGGTATATACAACTGAGCTACTCAAGCCAGGGCTAATATGATATTTTATACAGCCACCTATTTTTACTCACAAAGGAATGGAATACAAAAAGAATATAACTATATCCTAAAGTTATCTGCACTTTAATAATATCTTGATGGAACACTAAGATTTTTCTTTTCCTTAGAAGTTTATTTTAACATATTTCATGTTATCTACGTTCAGTTTAAGCGCTTTTTAAATTATTTTTGTATTGAAGCAGATGATGAATATTGCAATATATGTATTCTTTTAATTAAAAAAGTAACCTGTAAGCTTTATTATGAAAACTTTTCTTTTTTAAAAAAA
>NW_005273653.1:0-385 GCF_000412655.1 Myotis brandtii | reverse complement strand
CTATTACAACTCTAACCTCACTACTTAGATAATCCCAGAAATAAATCACCCACCCAAGTATGGGGTGCAGTAACTGATCACAACCACTGACAGCCCCTCACTGTCCACAAGGCCTCCTCTAGGTAACCATGTTGCTTTTGGAGTTTGTAGAACTGTACTTCTCCCTTAGCCCCCGCTCACTATCTGGCCAGTTATTCCATCTGACATCACTGTCCTCCGTGTGCTCTATGCTCTTTCATGGCAAGGTCCTGGATCCCAGCAATGTATCCATCCTCTTCCTCCTAATTGAAATCTAATCTTTTACTTTAGCCCAGTGACCCTTCCTTGCCTCACTTCCCCAAATACCCACGTATAGCTCTTCACTGACTTGATTGTCTTTTTTTTT
>NW_005273652.1:0-385 GCF_000412655.1 Myotis brandtii | reverse complement strand
TGGGAATTGTAATGGAGAAATCGATATGTAGGTGACTTGGTTCTGATGAAAAAAATAGATTTGTTATTGTCACTTTTACTTTTAAATCAAATACTGCATCCGTATTTCAATCATTTCCAAGTTTAATGATTTTACATTAAATAATTCATAATTAGGAGAAGATATTTTATTTTTCATATTTCACATGATCACAAAATTGCCATTCTATTTTGAATGTTCAAGTAAAATAAGTGACGACCAGATTTTTGGTCCATGTTATGGTCACAGTGTCTTTGCCTGTGGAATATTGTCATATGGATCTGGGTCCATTGGACTTTAAAATGTAAAAAACTATAGAGCACTGTATTTCACTTTCAATGGTAATAATTTGCAATGGCGAAACAAT
>NW_005273651.1:0-385 GCF_000412655.1 Myotis brandtii | reverse complement strand
GGAGAGAATTGGGGGCCCAGGGCTGCTGCTGGGGAAGAGGTTTGAGCAGGAGACTTGGGGGTGCGGGAGCCCTGCATGTGGGTGGCTGGCTTCTCGCATCAGGCTGGTCTGGTGGAGAGAATGACCTCACCTGCTTGGAGAAGCCCTTGGCTGGTGCTGGGATCTGGGGTCGGGGAGGGGTCCCCAGGGCCAGACAGAGAGGAGCTTGGGGGTTGGGATCCCTCCCCCCGGCCTGGCTGCAGCCCAGCAGTGGCTGCCTGTGGTCTGGCCCCAGAGCAGGGGACAGACCTCCCCCG
The DNA here is from genome assembly GCF_000412655.1 of Myotis brandtii. Classification (NCBI taxonomy): domain Eukaryota; kingdom Metazoa; phylum Chordata; class Mammalia; order Chiroptera; family Vespertilionidae; genus Myotis; species Myotis brandtii. The sequence continues at coordinate 89 of NW_005273651.1, read as the reverse complement.
TGGCTGGCACCGGCTCAGGGGCCTCTTCCCAGCCGCGGCTCGGAAAGTGAGAGGGGCTGACGTGGGACTGACCTCACACCCGCCCCCCC
>NW_005273650.1:0-385 GCF_000412655.1 Myotis brandtii | reverse complement strand
TTTAAATATGAGATGGTGTTAAGGCTGCCTTTGCCAAGTAATGTTTCCCCTTGTGTAGTTTTATCCTCCTTTGTTTGTTCCTGTTTGAGATCATGAGGAAACTATTTCTTGTTCGAAAAACAAAACCACATGGTCCACCTAGACCTACTAATTGTTTTCTTTAACGTGGGGCACATCATCCCTGTGAAGCCTTGAAACACCTCTAGGTCCACAGAGGAAGCCAAGAACAAATGGCAGGCACAGTTGATCTCTTACTGGGGGGTCAGCCCTCTCTTGCCTTCCTGCTGAAGTTTGACAGTATGTTTGATGCTTCTTTGTCTCTGAATCTATTTTTGTTCATCAGTTTACGATGTTCTTTATATTCCACAAATGAGTGAGATCATGT
>NW_005273649.1:0-385 GCF_000412655.1 Myotis brandtii | reverse complement strand
CCTATTTTCATTTGGAGGCAAACCAAGTGACACGTCGAGTGAGGGTCACCATTCTGGCTAAGCAGGTTGTGTCCCACACAGGGTGCCCTACCCTGGCAAGTGGAGGCTGCGATCCAGCCTGTCCCAGCACCAGGGCCACATCTGCCTGCAGGGCCGCCGTCTTCTAACCCCACGAACGCACCCTAAGGACCACACCACTCTCCCCTGCTTCCCTGTGGATACCCTTGGAACAGAGAGCTAGCATCACCTCAGCAAAGAGCATGGTTTTACATGTGTTTAGTTCAAGCAGTGAAACAGTGACTGGGACAGGAGGTTAAAGAACAGAGAGGGAGATGTTGGCAGGGACCATGTCATGCAGGGCCCATGAGGGCCATTTTAAGAATCT
>NW_005273648.1:0-385 GCF_000412655.1 Myotis brandtii | reverse complement strand
TGGGTACTCAATATTTATGAATATTGGCTTCCATCTTCTCTTCATCCCTCCTAACTCCTCTCCCTTGACTTTCCCCCTCATTTCTTTTTTCCCTTCCTTCCCTGTTTAGGGTTTGGTTATTGGTATCCTTTGGTTCAAGTTCTTGATGACTTCTTGTTGATTTGAGTAGGGAAGAGTTGTATGTGTAGAATGTATATCTGTAGTGATGCGTATATGTAATTATATAAGCAGTGAAATGTAGATGTAGATTCAGCAAAGTGACTTATCAGGGACTTGGGGGAAAGAAGGGGTTGCTCACTTGGACTTTCTGCAGAACTGAAAGCAAATGAACATCTTTACATTTTTAAAGCAAATTGGAAAAATCTAAAATGTAGGAAATTCCTTT
>NW_005273647.1:0-385 GCF_000412655.1 Myotis brandtii | reverse complement strand
GATTTCATTCTTTTTTATGGCTGAATAGTATTCCATTTTACATATATACCACATGTTCTCTATCCATTTGCCCATCAATGGACACTAGGTTGTTTCCATACCTTGGCTATTGTAAATATTGCTGCTGTGAAAATAGGGGTGCATATATATTTTCAACCTAGTGTTTTGTATTCCTTAGATGGATACACAGTAGTAGAACTGACAGATTTCCCAGGACACGAGACTCTCACTGATAACAGCAGGAAGGGCCCAGGCAAGCTTAGATGGTTTTTCAACATTCTTTGTAGGATCTTAACAAATGTTTGATTAAGTTAATATATAGGATATCCAAATATGTATAGACACACCTTGAATAATTATAAAGGCAGTGTTTATTAACATACAT
>NW_005273646.1:0-385 GCF_000412655.1 Myotis brandtii | reverse complement strand
TCTAAACACTTTACAGATACTAACTCAGGTATTCATTCTCCAACCCCATGAAACAGGTATGCATACTTATCCCCATTTCACCTAAAAGTATTTATTGAGTGCTATTCCACAGCTTATTCAGGGCTAATTTTAGGAAGGTTTTGATGTGGCAATCTGAAAGAAATCCATCTGAAAGTTAGTATATGTCCCTGCTACATACATAAATTTGATTTTAAAGATAAAGATTAATCTTTTCAATTTTAACCATGGTATTGAATACATATGACTTTTAGCTAAACACTCCTTAAATGAGCTACACCTTTCCATCTGTCTTCTAAAACAGAAGACACATTAGCTTATTATTTTAGAGTTTTATTTATTTCCACACTTTCCCTGAAGTTCTTTT
>NW_005273645.1:0-385 GCF_000412655.1 Myotis brandtii | reverse complement strand
GGAAAGTGACAAACCTTCTGTAGCCAAGTAGTATAAGGATGGTTAGGAAGGAAACTTACTGTATTAGAAAAAGAATCTGTCAGTTAAGAGCTAAGTACAGTGAATGCATTCAGTAAAATGATTTATAGAGGAAAATGTATGCATTATGTTGTGTATACACTTGGTAGGAATAAAATGGGCTCTTTGAATTGATGAATTTGGGAGAATGGATATTGTGTGAAAACAGACAAAGTAACGAGTGAGGCAGGAATGCAACTAGTGCTCAAGATAGTGAATTGGAGGTACTGGTTGCATATAGACATGCTCAATTCTTGTCATCAATCCTAGGGCTTCCTTTTTTGGTAGTATTATCCAATATAATAAAGAGCTAATATGCAAATGGTTG
>NW_005273644.1:0-385 GCF_000412655.1 Myotis brandtii | reverse complement strand
GGCTAACATAATTCAATACATTCCTTTATCTAACATAATAAAGGATATCTGGAAAACACTATTTCGCATTGAAAATCTTAGAAGCAAATTGCTTACATAGGTAGACAGATGACGCAGGGTAAATGTGATCTTATATTTTTCTGAATTCTAAAGCTTCCTGTAAATTTTCAGAGCTTTATGGCATCAGGTGCATTGTTAAATTGCTCTAACCCCCCAAAATATCTTTTGTATTCTCCTTGCAAATCTCATTCATTATAAAGGACTTCAATTAAGGAAATAGTGTATTCTATTTTTCTACCCAGTTAGTGATTCCTTTTTAGTAGATGTTTTATTAGTGTGGATACTGCAGATTTTGCTGTCAATGGTTGTAATTTTAGAGAGGAAT
>NW_005273643.1:0-385 GCF_000412655.1 Myotis brandtii | reverse complement strand
ATTTCTTACGCCGCCTCCTGAGCCACCTAACCTAACATTTAGGTAAGTAGAAATTGGCTCTAATTTGACTTATAAGATGAACATATTTAAGGAAAGAATGAGTCATCCACTATATTAGTTGGCTTACTTAGAAAACAAAAAATAAAATTCATTGAGGTAAACATAGGCTGCATCCAACCAGGCACTATTCAGAAGAGAGAGCCTTGGTGCTGTGCTGTCCCCGGAAAAGGCATATGCTGACTGCAGACAGAACCTGTACTTGTTTTCTTAGCCCGAGACAGTATGCATCCAAATGAGAAAACCAACTCCAGAGTTTGTAAATCCCAAACGAAAGGCAGCCTTCTGCTGTTTAATTCTCTTGTCGAATGCTTTACAAGAATCTTGC
>NW_005273642.1:0-385 GCF_000412655.1 Myotis brandtii | reverse complement strand
CATGGGATACATTCAGGAGTAAAGATAATGAGCTAAGTACTTTTATTATCTATAGAAAATTAGTGAGATTATTAGATGTTTCCCTTTCTGCAGTGCAGAGGGCATCAGGGAACATGGAACCCTGCTCTTCTAATTACACTGGAAGAGCAAATGCTTGGGCATAGATAGAAGTAGGAATTTTAATGGCCTCTGTGGCAGGGACAAAAAAAGAAGAAGAAAAATCAGAGATATTTGTACACATAAAAATATACTTGGAGAGCTCAAGGAGTAGAGAGAAAGCATGAAGTGCTCAGTAATCACAACTGGTTTTATAAGACCAAAGCATGAAATTCAAGATAATGGAGTGGAGTATGTGTTTGTATGTGTGTGTGTGTGTGTGTGTGTG
>NW_005273641.1:0-385 GCF_000412655.1 Myotis brandtii | reverse complement strand
TTTTTTGTTTTTTTTTTTTTTTTTTGGGGGGGGGGGTTATATATTGACCTTTTCTGTAGGAACAAGAGCAGCACAAAAACAGCTAATGTCAAGGGGCCAGAAATATTATAGAGCCACAGGCAGTAGCACTTTGCCACACTCAATGTGTAAAAGTTCAGAGCACATGAGGCCAGGGAGGAAAAAAACTCAAAGCTTATAAAATCAATAGCATAAAATTGTAAAACAAATGAATGAAAAATTATTTTAAACAGTGACACCATTCGACCCCAGAAGATGTTAGCTTAGGTGGGTTCTGCACAGAGAGTTGAGTAGGTTCCCAATTGATTCAGCCAAAAATACAGAGGAAGAAATAAGCTGCTGGCACTTGTCACTGCCATCCCTACTT
>NW_005273640.1:0-385 GCF_000412655.1 Myotis brandtii | reverse complement strand
GGACAAACTCTCTTTCCTGAACATGCATTCTCCCTGCCATGGCCCTTTGAAACCCCGAGGCACATCACCTCGTCCCTGCTCGGGATGTCTATATACCTGTGTTCCCTTTCTGTCTCGGAACCTCCTGCTTGTGGGGTCTCTGACTCTCATGCATGCCGGTTCCCATATGAATTTATTAAACTTGGTCATTTTCTTTTGCTAACGCGCCTCATGACTATTTGGTTATTAGACCAGGTTATTATTGAGGACAGAGGAAAGGTTCTCCTCCCCTCCCCCCAAGCAGGCCCCCCTGGCCGCATGTTGCTGAAAGACGCAATGGGAGGAGCAGAGCGGAGCCCACTGGCTTTCGCGGCAAAGGAACACCAAAGGCGCTGACTCTAGTCTA
>NW_005273639.1:0-385 GCF_000412655.1 Myotis brandtii | reverse complement strand
TACCTTTCTCTGACTGGTTTATTTCACTATTTTTTCATTTCAAACTTTCAAACAATACGGCTAGACAAAATGAGACCATGCTAGATACCTCATGGAAAACACAGGATAAGGACTGAGGAAACAATACAAAGACTACATAATGGTCACTATTTTAGTTTAGCTTTTTAAAAATCCTAAAGCTACGCTACTTGATGGCAGGGGGTGGGGGCTGGAGGTGGGGGTGGGAATGTAGCTAGGACAAAGTATTCTCCTTCAAGCCTCTGAATAATCAGCCTATTGTTTTACAAAGAGTCTCATGTCTGATAACACTACCATCCCTTTAGCAAGAGCTATGATATATTGAGCATATTCATTCATTCATTCATTCATTCATTCATTCAGTGTT
>NW_005273638.1:0-385 GCF_000412655.1 Myotis brandtii | reverse complement strand
GCTAGTGGGAGTGGGGGTCCTGGGGTACCGCTGGAATAAGCATTCCAGGGGCCCCCATGGGAGGATGAGATGTGGTGGAAAGCTTTATTTTTGTGCAATTACATCCTTGGGTTTCCAAAGACCCATTTCCCTTAATCCGGTCCTAGAAGATGTGCAACTGGGGATTCAGTAGAGCTAGAAGCAAAGAGCCAGTATCCAAAGTTTTCTTTCCATGGTGGCATTGGGTCTGGCGCGGCCTCAGGGTGGTTACAGTCCATTGTGTGTGGAGTCCGCACGGCTGTGAGCCATGTGGGCAAATGCAGGGGAGCCAAGAGCGCACACCCCCTGCAAACAGAGTCCCAGGACTCCCCAAAACACAAGAGCCAAGAGTGTCAGAGAACCAAGA
>NW_005273637.1:0-385 GCF_000412655.1 Myotis brandtii | reverse complement strand
TAGGCTGATGCTCAACCACTGAGCCATGCCAGCCAGGTAACCAGTTGGCTTCTTAAAACAAGACGGTAGCGACAGTTTCCACATCACCCGAACCTGGAGCGTGTGCAGTCCTCCGCTGGCTCACCTCCGGGACCCCTCGCTGTGGGTCCTGCTGGCTGAAGTCACAGACCCAGCCAGGGGCAGCCTTGGCAAATGGTGACACGTGGAACTCCCCATCAACGTTCTCAAACACCTGGAATGTTGCCAACCACCAATTTCAGCTCAGAAGGGGCCCTTGATGAGTACGCTTTGACTTTTCCCTCTGCAGAGTAGGAAGCTGGACCCTCAGGGCTCCATGCTCCGTTCCTGCTGCCACGCGCCTGCCTCTGAGCCCTCATCAGCTCCG
>NW_005273636.1:0-385 GCF_000412655.1 Myotis brandtii | reverse complement strand
AAAAAAATGCATGAACTGGACTTCATCAAATTAAAACCTTTTAGGCATCAAAAGACATTATCAAGAGAGTGAAAAAACAACCCACAGAGTTAAAACCAACCCACAAAGAGGAAATATTTGTAAATCAATTATCTGAATCCAGAATATGTAAAGAATTCCTAGAACTCAACAACAAAAATGAATGACCCAATTCAAAAATGGGCAAAGGACTCAAACAGACATTTCTCCAAAGAAGATACATAAATGACCAATAGACACATGAAAAGATACTCGACATCATTAGTCATCAGGGAAACACAAATTAAAATCACAATGAGATAATATTTCACACCCACTAGGATGACTATTAGCAAATAAAACGAGTGCTGGAAGGATGAAGGGAAAC
>NW_005273635.1:0-385 GCF_000412655.1 Myotis brandtii | reverse complement strand
AAGTGATCTTTTTAAACTGTCCTGTGCATGTTCTGCCATCGAGTGAGCCTGGGCTTCCTTCGCCCTCCCGGGACCCTGCACAGCCCTGTCTGCCGGGGCCTGGTTGCGAGGTCTGCGCTGGGATAAAGGGCAGTCCCTCAGATTCTCAGGTCACTGCTGGGTGAGCGCAGGCTTTAGAACTCCTCGTGCTGGTGTCCTGGAAAAACACCGTGTTTTTACAGAAAATGTGCCAAGCTCGCAATAGTCTGATGAGATTTCTGAGCTTTCCCCGCTGCTGGTGGCGGTGGGGCCTCTTGCCATCTCAGTCCCGCACGGTGGACGTCGCAGCCTAGAGAGGAAGCGGCCCCCATACCGCCCACCTGAGGGCTGGGTCTGGCGCCGCGGC
>NW_005273634.1:0-385 GCF_000412655.1 Myotis brandtii | reverse complement strand
CACTCCCATCAGCAAAGTATGAGAGCTCCAGTTGCTCTACATCTTCACCAACATTTTATGTTGCCAGTCTTCCTAGTTTTGGCCATTCTGACAGATGTATAGTGATATCTTACTATGGTTCATTTTTCAAATCCCCAAAGGCTAATGATGTTGAGCAGTTTTTCATGTGCTATTGCCATTCATATATCTTCTTTTCTGAAGTGTTTGTCCAAACGTTTTCCATTTTTATTGATTTGTTTGCCTTTATTATTTAGTAACAGATTTTTAATGTTCTGTATATAAGTGTTTTGTCAGATATATGTTTTGTAAATATTTTTCCCATTGTGTGGCTGACCTCTTCATTTTCTTTTCTTTTTTTAAATATACTTTTATTGATTTCAGAGAG
>NW_005273633.1:0-385 GCF_000412655.1 Myotis brandtii | reverse complement strand
TCATAAAATAACATTACTTCTCTGAAAAATTCTAGTTAAAAATACATTGAATACTTTCATTAAACCTTCTTTTGAACATAACGCCTTTATTTTATCTACTGGACAAAATTTTCCATGCTAAAATTATTTAGTTTCCTAAGACACAATTTCCCAAATGGGATTCCATGAGGTATTGATGAATGTGTGGTGCTGGGTCAACAAAAGTCCAGCTTCTTTTTGGTGGAATTTTCCTAAGACTTTAGTCTATAAAGGTGTTGGGGGCTTTTGGGAGCTGGTAACACACAATGTCTTGTACTTGGATGGTTTCTCAGGTATTCACTTTATAATTATTTGTTGAAATGTACAGTTATATTTTGTTCACTTTAATATTACTATTCATATTCTA
>NW_005273632.1:0-385 GCF_000412655.1 Myotis brandtii | reverse complement strand
AATGCCTGGTTCCAAGGGTTGTGTGATGATTGTAAAAGGTCATGTATTATTTATATAATCTCAAAGTATCTGCACAGATTGTTTATTAATTACAAAAGGAAAAGCAACTTTACAATGGACATCCTCTTAATGATTCAATTCAAGTTCATATCATAACAATGTGATGAGTCAAGATCTGTGCCTTACTGACGAGACACACTGAGAACTCAGGACTTGACTTCACTTAATGTAGTATGACTGTCCCCAACACATAATCTGAATCTAATCACAGGGAAATAGCAGACAAATTGAGGAATATTCTAACCAAAATAACTGGCATTTCCTCTTTAAAAATACTAAGGTCAAGAAAGACACAAAGCCCAGCCCACGTGGCTCAGTAGTTGAG
>NW_005273631.1:0-385 GCF_000412655.1 Myotis brandtii | reverse complement strand
ACCACCAGTTTGAGAGCGAGGAGATGCTCTGTTGTGAGTAGACTGTGAATAACTTTCCCAGTGTGCAACTGCTGTTCTTTTGGCCAAATTCAATTTTATAAGAGAAGATGCCATATGCGGTCTAATTAGACAGTGTGGAATGTCTTCATTTGTGCTGCCAAATAGTTGTTCTTGCACTGGGAAATGGTATCGGAGCGTGACATTAGGATAGGGGTAACTATGAACGTCTCAATAAAAATTGGAAAGACATGATATATTTTGTTCTTATAATGGACATTCCATGATTCCCTGCATTGTGTTGGGTACTGTGTTAGGTACTTTGAGTGCTAAGAAGAATAGTACAGGTTCCCTGCTTGAGGTGCTCAGAGCCACAGAAATAAATGAC
>NW_005273630.1:0-385 GCF_000412655.1 Myotis brandtii | reverse complement strand
ATTGTTTATGTGTATATTCAAATTTTTCTATCATGAATATATATCTTTTAATATAAAGCTAACCTCCTCAAAACCTGTCCCACATATTTTCCAACCTTGACACAAATTCACACATAAAAATATAACTATCCAATCAGAACAATTAAAGGAGTTTATATTTGACAGTTTTTAAAAGACTTTTTAAATTTTGACATTACTGCTATAGCTTACATCCCAACTTCTAATCCCCAAAATTTTCTCCTTGCTTTCGAAATTCTCTTTAAACTTTGCCTGAGAAACTCTTCACATCTTGCCACCTCTATCTTTCTTCTCTACATCTATGTCTTCTTTTCTACTAGTTATTCTCTGTCCTTTTCTAAGTAAGTCCTGCTTTCCTATTCATCTT
>NW_005273629.1:0-385 GCF_000412655.1 Myotis brandtii | reverse complement strand
TCAAAATAAAATAACATTCCCTTCTTTTCCTTTGACTCATCCCTTCTCCCCCTCAAAAAATAAAATGCCATTCCATCGTTTAGAATTAACCACACAAGGGAGGTGATTCAGGTTTACAACAATGACCAATGGGTTTGACACCTCCAAGTCCCTAACAAAGAGGCAAAATGTATTTACATCCCACAATCATTCAGACATGACCCAATAAGCAGATTAAGATAGTAACATTTAATATAGTCTATACAGAGTATTTCTGAACTTCATGAGAGACAAGGTATGCAAAGGAAAGATTTAAATATGAATTTATTTGGGGACATACAATGACATGCCAAGTAAATGGATAAAAACACATATGTTGGAGAAGCTCAGAGAAGTAAGACGTTTA
>NW_005273628.1:0-385 GCF_000412655.1 Myotis brandtii | reverse complement strand
TGACGCCGGCAGCAGCCTCGTGTTCACCGCGCCTCTGGTTGCATCCTCTCCTCTTGTGCCTGATTTAATCTCGCGGCGTTCGGTACAGTGACATGCTGTGCAGGCGTGGAGCCCGGGAGCCATGGGCCAGGCCATGTCGCCCAGGTGTGCGGGAGGGGTACCAGCCAGGTTTGTGTAAGCACACTACGATGTCTGCACAACGACGGAGTTGCCCACAGACACGCTTCTCGGACGGACCCCGTGGGTACGTGGTGTGTGGCTGTAACGCGCTGGAATGGAGAACGTGGCGTCGGAGTAACCCTTTGGCTCTTCCGTGGACTGCACGCAGGATAAATAGGTCACTGAAGGTCTGCGTGTTCAGGAGGCCTCTCAGCACACACGTGCC
>NW_005273627.1:0-385 GCF_000412655.1 Myotis brandtii | reverse complement strand
TGGATATAGGCCGTGCCAGGCCCTGCTCAGGTGACCCTCTCTCAGGTACTCGGTGCTGAAGACCCTCTTCCCGCCCATCCCGCACCTGAAGGACCCCATCGGGGGCAGCCTGCAGAACGAGAAGATGGTACGTCCAGGTGTCCGCCCACGGGTGCCTCTGGGGTGGAGGTGGCCACAGTCCCGCCCAGGCAGTGGGAAGGGGGGTGACCACAAGGGTAGCTGGCAAGCAGACGGGACAGGGAACCCATAACCCGTGACCCCTGCCCCCTGGCCAGGCCCTGTGACCCACCCTCACCCTCCTCACTCCCCCTCACCCTGCAGTTTACCTGGGAGGCCGGCCGAACCACCCAGGAGGAGTGTCCGGTGGCTGAACTGCAGGTTTTAA
>NW_005273626.1:0-385 GCF_000412655.1 Myotis brandtii | reverse complement strand
AGTTTAGCATGTGGTTTCCAATACATCCTGGGGTATTCAAGGAGGGGAAATGGTTCCAACTGTTATGCAAATAAATATTACCACTTTCTACTCCAATGACATTAATTACTCCACATTCTTTCCAATACTTAGTTTAAACATACATATAATATTTGTGAGTGTGTAGTGGTATCTAAAATTCTGATTTTAATTTTCATTCTCCTAATTAATACTGAAGTTAAGCACTTTTACATACAATTAGATATTTGCATTTTCTCTATTGTGAAAAAACCACTTAAGTTATCTTCCCATTTTTCTCTTGATTGACTATAGTTTTGAATAGATTTGTGGTAGTGTTTATATACTCTGAATATGAGAGGTTATTTTAAATTTAAATTCTTTATTA
>NW_005273625.1:0-385 GCF_000412655.1 Myotis brandtii | reverse complement strand
ATTCACTGTTTACTAACATGTCATTTAACTTCCATGACTTTGTGTGTTTTCTACATTTTTTGGGGGGGGCAGATTTCTTGTTTCATACAATTATGGTCAGAGAAAATGCTTGATATAATCTTAACCTTCTTAAATTTATTAAGACTTGTTTTGTGTCTTAACATGTGTATTCTAGAAAATGTTGCATGTGCACTTGAAAAGATTGTTATTCTTCTGCTTTGGGATAAAATGCTCTATTTTTATTTCCATCTGCATGGAATATCTTTTTCCATCCCTTTACCAGGTTACCAGGTAGGTACCCAGAAGAGGGATTCCTGGATCATGTGGTAACTATTCTTAATTTTTTGAGGAACTGCCATAGTGTTTTCCATAGTGGCTGTACCAG
>NW_005273624.1:0-385 GCF_000412655.1 Myotis brandtii | reverse complement strand
CCCTATCATCTTGCGGCCTTACCAGCCACACCACAGCAGGGCAACTTACTTCACCTCTCTGTGACTTGGTTTCCCCATTTCCTCACTTGCAGATAATACTAACATTATAAAAATGTTATGAGAATTGAAGAGGATAATTATTTAAAGCCATTAGCACAGTGCAAGGCACTTCTCTGGCGCTCCACAGACATCAGCTACTACCACAACTGCATACCTACTGTGCGCAGAGCAGGGTACTGGGATTTGGTGGGACAGGATGGGGTGGAAGAGGGTAGGTACTGATCCAGAGGCTCTGATAAGGCCTCACAGGGAGGTGGGAGGAGAGCTAACACTGGATGGCTCCTGACTGGAAGTTTTAATGAGAACAGAGAGAAGCAGGTGTGTG
>NW_005273623.1:0-385 GCF_000412655.1 Myotis brandtii | reverse complement strand
GTAAACTTCCCAATTTTATGTACTCCTAGAAAAGTTCTCTGTATTCTGCCTTCTTTCTCCTTCATCTCCTCAAAAGTCACTTTTCCTGCTGTCATGGGAATTTTAGTCAATTCTTTTTCATATCTTATTGATGGGCCAGCTTATTTCATCCATGGGGTCATCTGATTTAATTGCCTGACTATGGATATTTTACAAAAATATTAAGACTGCAGTAGGCCTATGTGTAAACTGGCTATTAAGATCCTTACTGTGTTTTTTTGTGTGTTTTTTTCTATGTGTCCACATTTCAAAGGGTGATTATATCAGCCATCTGCAAGTTATAGCATGTGGGCCAAATCAAGCTCTTTGACTGTTTTTGGAAGACCTGTGAGCTAAGAATGGGTTT
>NW_005273622.1:0-385 GCF_000412655.1 Myotis brandtii | reverse complement strand
AAAAGGCCTTTTCCACGTGTTCTTCCCACATGATTGTCATCTCCCTCTCTTATGGCAGCTGCATCTTCATGTACATAAAACCCTCAGCAAAAGAGGGAATTGCCTTCAATAAGGGAGTCGCTCTGCTCAATACCTCAGTAGCCCCTTTGTTGAACCCATTCATTTACACTCTAAGAAATAAGCAAGTAAAACAAGCTTTCAAGGATATGAGCAGAAAGATTATGACTCTTTAATGAACATAAAGACCTCTGCTGGAGGCAAAGGCAAACAGAAATTAGCATTAAAGTGCAAAAGATACATTGGAAGGCCAGTGGACTATGATACTCAGCAGCGCCCAAGATCACGTCTTTCTGGCTCGCCAAGGAGCTGCGGCTGAAGTACCACA
>NW_005273621.1:0-385 GCF_000412655.1 Myotis brandtii | reverse complement strand
TTATCTTCCTTTTCCTTTCAGCAGCCTCCTCCCCTTGTTGATAAAACATTCTCATTGTTCTAACTCATTAAGGCCCTCCCCTTCCCACAACTTAATGAGGTCCCTTGATTTGTACCTTTCTCCAAAATTAACTTCCATTTCATTTTAGGATTTCAGTAGCTTATCTCCACCAGCCAATAATGGTAGTTCTGGCAACAGAAAACATTCTAAGGTACCAGTAATAGGCAGGATAACGTTTCCTGAAAGAGGTCCATATCCTAATTCCCAGAACATATGACTATGTTCATGTTACCTTACAAGGGAGAACAGACTTTCCACATGTGATTAAGGATCTTGAGCTGGGGAAATTGTTCTGGATTATCTTGGTGGGCCCAGTTTCATTTGA
>NW_005273620.1:0-385 GCF_000412655.1 Myotis brandtii | reverse complement strand
CACCTGCCTTCACCGCTTCTCTCTCGGCCTGGTTTCGATGTCAGGGACCCTGCATGCCAGGACCACCGAATCCACCCTGTGGGAAGCTAGCAAGGCTGGCTTCGCGGCCCATTTCCTCCCCTGAGACCCCCGTCAACTCAAAGCCAACTGCCAACTCCTTCTCTGCGTCCCTGAGCGTCACTGCAGTGCTGCGATTTTCTGACGTAGACACCACCTCCCTGATTAGAGAGGAGGCGAGACCCAGGCAGGGGAGAACACAGCAAAGGTGATGCAGGCTCTGCCCAGTGCTGGGGAGGCTGGGAGGCGCCGGCAGGGACCAGATGTCGACCTGTGACCTCCGCAGCCTGGGCTCTGAGGTGAGCAGAAGTAAGTGAGCATAGCGATG
>NW_005273619.1:0-385 GCF_000412655.1 Myotis brandtii | reverse complement strand
AGCGGGGGGCGGGGGGAGCCCACAGTGCGCAGACCTGCCTGACGGCCCGGGTCCAACACGCGAGCATTTTCACGGGAAATTTCTACTTGAACCGACCGGAGTCCCTTTGGGCAGAAGGTGCAGCCTCACTGGCTCGCAATCTGTCCTTTGATGGGACCCGCGGCCACGAGCAGTCAGACGGTTTCCGGCCGCTGCTCCCCCCAACCGGCGCCTGGGACGCGGGGCCCCCGCAGAGGAACGGGGTCTCCAGGGAACTGGCCCTTCAGGGGTGGGGACAGCGCCCCAGTGTACGATCTCCCGCCTGTTTACCCCAACAAAGCACCACAGCGCGCGCAGCTCTTCCGAGAGGGAGTGGGCGGCCCTGAAAAGGGCCTTTGGGGGGGAC
>NW_005273618.1:0-385 GCF_000412655.1 Myotis brandtii | reverse complement strand
CATGTGAGTAACACACACTCTTTCCTCTGGAGAACAACAGTAGAGCTTCAGATTTGGGGTTAAGTTTCACCTAGAGTTACATCTGTTCGCAGTTAAAAATTGGTGCCATATTTGCTTAGGACAGGCAGGGACTGAGTGTCTACAGTCAGGCTACAGGTCACCGACCAACTCTCCCCTCACCGATAAGCTTGAATTTTGGGAAACAGACAACTATCCCTGTAGGGTGCCAATAGAGGCAAAGTCAGGCAGTACCTTAATCCTTGGGTAAAAACACAGATAAACTAGTTATTAATACTGATGTGCAAGACCACAACTGAACTAGCAGAACCTGTAACTTTTTAAAAATAGATATTTTTATTGATTTTTAGAGAGAGAGAGAGGAAGG
>NW_005273617.1:0-385 GCF_000412655.1 Myotis brandtii | reverse complement strand
AGCTACAGCTTACTTTGGAACCTCCCTCTACTCTAGACTCCCCAGTTCAATAATATTTAACACAGTTCCCTGGACCTAAAGTTTAATGCTTATAATTGTTCAATTTTATTCACTATTAAGATCCATTTCAAATATTCTTTCTATCTTATACAATTCTTCCTATTCATCAGTTAGATGCATATCCCTTCTTTATTCTATTTTCTTTATGGCAATTATGTTATGTTACTGGTCCTTAAAGCTATTTGGCACTTACCTCATTGAACCTAAGTTTAAGCTCCTGGAGGGCAGGGAATCTCATGCATTTTTGGCATTCCCTCCGGCACTCTGAATAGTGATTTAGACACAATAGCTACTCTATAAAATGTACTGTTTTGCATAGAAAAAA
>NW_005273616.1:0-385 GCF_000412655.1 Myotis brandtii | reverse complement strand
TTTTTTTATCAAGTAGTAGATTCTCTGTAATTCTTACATCCTTTTATGCTCCCAAAATTATACTTTTCCACCTAAATATAACTATCCCAAAAAGATAGGGGCAGAGGAAAGGAATAGCCCCCACTGGACTCTAAATATATAATTTGATTTACTTGATTATATACTAAAGTAAAATTGGGTATCTTCAGGTCTAGTAATATTTCTAGTAGGCTAGAAATATGCCTTCTGCCAGCATAAGGAAATAATAAGCAAGCCTTTGGAACTCCTTCCAGTGGGATTTTTGTTAATTTCCTCATTTCTTTATTTGTGTGTTTTATTCAAGAAGCACTTAGTAACTGTGTATTCTTGGGAAAGTTACTCAATCCCTCTGAATCTCAGTTTTCTC
>NW_005273615.1:0-385 GCF_000412655.1 Myotis brandtii | reverse complement strand
AAATACTTGGTTCTTGGCTATCAGATCAAGGAAGATTTTTTTTCTCTCATTAAACTTTATTTTAATGGGTCTCAGAATTCTGTGACAGATTTTTTGTCTAGTTGTTTCTATTAACAAGTATTAATTTAAAAATATTAAATTAAAAACTGACACACACAAAAAACCCAAAGGATTCACAAAACATCCTCCTTTCCAGATTCTGAAGGTTTTCTGCTGCAATGTAATCATTAACTTGTCTTTTACTATTAAAGTTACATGGCTGATTGAGACAAACAGTTCCGAGACTGCTCTTCCACCCTGATTCAGACTGGGATGGCAGGTACAGGGGATAATATTCACTTAGTCTCCTGAACTTTCTGGGCAGACTGGGTGACTGCCAGCTCCA
>NW_005273614.1:0-385 GCF_000412655.1 Myotis brandtii | reverse complement strand
TTAGCATATTAGCTCTTTATTATATAGGATTATGAACTGAGCTGACCAAATTCAGCATGTTTAGATGGAGTCACTAAGGAATTATATGTGGTCAAATTGTTTTTCTTTTACATTCCATCGGTGAACTTATAACAAATTTTCCACTTTAAATTGTTGAAAAAGCCAATGTTGAACCAAGTCTTTTTTGCTTCTCTGTTGTACTGACCTTGGGAGTATAACTTCACTTTAGTGATCCACTTTTCTAGACTGTAAAAGCGAACTTTAAGGTCCATCCCAGGTTTGACTTTCTGATTGTTAAGCCTCTGGGAACCGTCTGGTTACTTGCATGTTGGTGGAAACACTGCTGGTGCAGCTTCATAGAGAAGGCAGGAACATCTAAGATGAC
>NW_005273613.1:0-385 GCF_000412655.1 Myotis brandtii | reverse complement strand
TAAGTGATAGCCTAAGGCCCCAGAGAGAATGTTCCAAGACAAACCAAGGAAAAAGGCAAGGCCTCAAAAGTCACACAGTCTTACATTCATCACATTCTATTCATCACGTGCTTAGTCACAAAGGTGAACCCTTAATTCAAGGGAAGGAAACAGATTTCACATCTTGATGGGTGGAGTTTCAAATAACTTTGGGATATGTTTTTAACTGCCAAAAATACCCTAACTTGTACATTTGGGTTCCACAGACAACTCTAAGGAAATACAGTATCTGCTTATCACTCTGTGGGATGAACTAGGAGGGACCCTTCTCAAGACTTCTCAAACCATTCTTGAGAAGCTGGTCTTCTCTCAGGACCCTTCTTAACCCTTCCATCCTTAATAACCC
>NW_005273612.1:0-385 GCF_000412655.1 Myotis brandtii | reverse complement strand
GGTTCATAGGTTGACACTCAACTGCTGAGCCACACTGACTGGGCCATACATATATTTTTTTATGAGTTAAATTTTGTAGTATGTACTAATATATGTATTTCCTATTCACAAAAATGAAGTCTTAAAAAAGGAGGGGAGTACTTAGTATAGTGCTTGGTGACAGTGGTAGTGGGGATGGCCCTTCCACAGCTCTAAGCAGATGATTCATTGCAGAAATGCAGCCCAGAGATATTTGGGGTGTGGCCACAGCCTCTTCATTCTATAGGGTCCATGTTGTCCCATCAGAGAATGCTTGCATTTTAGAGATGCAAAGGGGCTTTCAAGATTCTCTGGTGTGTGGGCCCTACCCTGCTGAAGCTCTGAGTGCAAATGAAAGGGGACCAAG
>NW_005273611.1:0-385 GCF_000412655.1 Myotis brandtii | reverse complement strand
TGCGGGAGCTCTTCTGCTAGACACGCGTTCACCAGCCTGCGGGAGAGACGTTGTTAGGAAACCGCAGGAGCCTAAGTGGGTCCCCGAAGCTAGGTTGACCCAGAAGGCTGGAGGTGTCGCCAAGTTGTGGCGCCCAGGACCTGGGACAGGAGAGGTAGAGGGCCTAAGCCTCAATACTCCCGGCGGGGGCGGAGAAGGCGAAATCCTTGGGGCTGTAGCCCACAGGGCTGGGCCGCATTGCCGGGGCGAGGGAGTTGGGTTGCGGGGTCCCGGGGGCTGTGGTCCCGGGGCTGTGGGGCCGGGACAGCGCTGAGCGAGGGGTTCCCCGGGCCTCACCGGTGTCTCTGAAGCAGCGGCTTCCCCTCGAACTTGGCCGACACCACCA
>NW_005273610.1:0-385 GCF_000412655.1 Myotis brandtii | reverse complement strand
AAAGTTTCAATGAAATTTTTAGTGTTAGCTCTGTTTAAATCGAATTCCTATACACCAGTTGACTATTGTAAAGACAAATCATTCTAAATATCTGTGTATATTATTTAACATTATGCAAATATGAGATTTCATAAAACAATATATAACTGAAATGTTAATTTTCTTTTTAGGAGAATCTTAAAATGCTCATTTTTAATTAACCAATGCTTAGAGGAGATAAGCCTGTTAGAGCATATGGAAGTCTACTTTTCATTCATTGTATATTTTTTTGCTCTGGGCCTTTGTTTTCAATTTTAATGAATTCATTAAAGAAAAATATATGGTTGTTAAAATAAACAGAAATAGGATTCAAGGTTATGTTAGTGTTCCAGAGATATTTAACAAG
>NW_005273609.1:0-385 GCF_000412655.1 Myotis brandtii | reverse complement strand
AGGTCAATGCTCAACCACCGAGCCATGCTGGCTGGGCCAGAGGCCTTCTAGAGTTCTAGATCATGGTTGGCAAGCGTGTCCTATAAAGGGCTGATGGTAAATATTTTAGGCTTGGCTGGTCACACAGTTGCTGTTGCAACTACAATTGACTCTTGAACAAGCCCAAGGTTAGGAATGCCAACCCTGAGAAGTTGAAAATTTGTGTTTAGCTTTTAATTCCTCTAAAACTTAACTAGAGTTGTCCCTTGGTATCTATGGGGGATTGGTTCCAGGAACCCTTGAATACCAAAATCCAAAGATGCTCAAGTCCCTTATGTAAAATGGCTTAGAACCATGCACCTAGCCAGCCCTCTGCATCTGTGGATTCCCAACCGCAGAGTGAAAA
>NW_005273608.1:0-385 GCF_000412655.1 Myotis brandtii | reverse complement strand
TTTAACACGCGCCTCCAGTGGAAGTGAACAGAGCAATAGGCATAAGACATATTCCTTCTGGGGTCCTCGCCGGTGTATGTGGTTGGACAAAAGTGGATTGATTTATTGGTGAGAAGTTGGCCTCCCTTGGCAGGGAAAATTGTGCCCGAAACCCTCAAGCCCTTGCCCCAGCTGCAGCGGGGCCCCCTCAGAGTGACTCGCCCTTTAAAAGGAGAAAACCCTCCAAAACCTGAAACCCACTATCTCAACAAGGAGGTGCCGTTTCTTTCTTCCTTCTCTTCGCTGCCAGGAAGTTACCTTTGGCTGCATAGTCTTAGGCCAGTTTTTAAATTTTGCCCCATTTTTGCTTTAAGCTGTTTTTTAAAAATAGCTTTTGTTGTCACAT
>NW_005273607.1:0-385 GCF_000412655.1 Myotis brandtii | reverse complement strand
CGTCCCATCGCTGGCTCCCGGCTTTGCAGACCTGCCTTATTCCTGGCTGGTAGCTTCAGCCCCAGCATGGTAGACGCTGCCATGTGAAAAGTAAGGGGTCCCCATTGGCACCAATGGTGGACCCCATCTTTATGATTTTCTCCGTGTCTGACATCTCTCCCTCCCCCCGGCCTCAGGCCCCTCTCTCCCCAGGGCCACTGTCTGCCTGAACTCTCTCGCTCCTCTGCCCCCCACACAGGCTCCTTTCTGATTACAAAACCCTCTTGCCCAGAGCCCGCTGCCCTTCCCCCGCTGGCTATTTCTCACGGCCAAGATGTTTTTCATTTAATTTTTTATTGAGATATAATAGACATGTAACACTGTGTAAGATTAAGGTGTGGAACAT
>NW_005273606.1:0-385 GCF_000412655.1 Myotis brandtii | reverse complement strand
CCTTCAAAAGTCCCCCAAATGGGCAGGCCCCTGACTTTCATGAGGCCAGTCACCACAAAAGGCTGTCCTCTGTCAAAAGCATTGCAACTTTCTGTGCTAATCTGGGTTTACCCATCCCCTCACCCCCAATCAGGTGACGTAAGCAGTGGTGCATCTTTATGCTCATGGCAAATACGTATCTACAAATAACACTTGAGACCCAGTCAGAAGCTTAAAACCCAACTCCTGACACCCAAAGAGCCAGCCCGGAGCTCAGTAAAGCTGCCAGGGGCACCGTCATGGTCCTCCGAAGGTGGGGAGAATCCCACTGGGGACACCCTGGGCCCTGGCACCCACCTTTAGTGTCTGAGGTGTCAGAGGAACAGGCCCTAACTCTGAAGTCCCA
>NW_005273605.1:0-385 GCF_000412655.1 Myotis brandtii | reverse complement strand
AGACTTGACGCATGAGGATAATGTGCCCGTTTCCGGACGACCTCACGAGAGGGAAAAGCGTGGACTAGCAGGCGTGGGGGAGGGAAGGTGCTCTAGGAAGAGGGTGCTCCATCCATCCATCCATCCCAGCGGTCTCTCCCCGTCTCCTGCCCCCGCTTTCTCCCGAGGCAGCCTCTGTCCAGGTGGTCTCCGACGGACGCAGCGTTGTTGGGAGGGAGATCTCCTGGCTTCCCTCTGCCCCCAAACAAAATCCAGACCCCTGGGCACAGCGTTCAAGGCCTCGCCATCAGCCTCAGCCTCCCGTTCTAACCCCGAGTTCACGCCCACCTTCCAGGCACTGAACGGCACCACGGCTGTCTGCCTGGTTTCACTGCAGTAACTTTTT
>NW_005273604.1:0-385 GCF_000412655.1 Myotis brandtii | reverse complement strand
TAACCTAATTATAGCACTTTTGCTCAGATTTTTCTGGACGCCTACAGTGTACATGGTGATGTACAAATTTCACCACTTCTCAGTATATTGACACAGCAGATTAACCTTTTCAGAAATTATAACACCAGGATTCTAGTAAGTATAAACTGAATGAATTCTAAGGAGAAGACATGAAGAACCCCTTTAGGATGAGTTCCATGACACCTGCCCATTGCCTTTCTAAGTCCTCCCCAGTTTGGGGGCATCAGATGATGTTCTTTATCCTGATATTGATTTATCCAAATTACTATTTGACTAGGACACAAGGTGTTATGTCATCGAGACAAAATTCATTGCAATATTGGGGATAAAGCATCCTCCAGAATTTAAACAATAAAAATGGGGT
>NW_005273603.1:0-385 GCF_000412655.1 Myotis brandtii | reverse complement strand
AAACTTTATATAATAGAAAAATTATTTAATAAAATATAAGACTTCACAAAGCTAGAATACTGTATATCCATTTTAAATGATAATGGGAAGATAAATTGAATTAAAAAGATATATCTAGTTTCTCTTTTTTTAAAAATCAGAAAATCCAACAAGATTGGACCCATACACAATAAACGGCTTATAGCTGCTTGTTTAGCTAAGGAATGAACTTTTCAATTCCATACAGTTCCCACCCATCCCACTTTATTCATAGAGATAAGCTGCTTTTACAGAATTTACAGTGATGAAGGTTGAAAGCTATTTTTTAATTTATACCACCCATTTTCCTCACTCCAGAATCTGCTCAAATTAACATGGAAAGAAGTTGTATTAGAGACAGTTAAAA